>NC_140987.1:332904378-333045860 GCF_052327205.1 Somniosus microcephalus | reverse complement strand
GAGGGGGGGAGGGAGAGAGGAGAGGAGAGAGGGGGGAGGGAGAGAGGAGAGGAGAGAGGGGAGGAGAGAGGGGAGGGAGAGAGGAGAGGAGAGAGGGGGGGAGGGAGAGAGGAGAGGAGCGAGGGGGGAGGGAGAGAGGAGAGGAGAGAGGGGGAGGGAAAGAGGAGAGGAGAGAGGGGGGAGGGAGAGGGGAGAGGAGAGAGGGGGAGGGAGAGAGGAGAGGAGAGGGGGGGAGGGAGAGAGGAGAGGAGAAAGGGGGGGAGGGGAGAGAGGAGAGAGGGGGGGAGGGAGAGAGGAGAGGAGAGGAGAGGCTCTCTCTCCCCAGTCTCTCTCGCTCTCTCTCCCCCCAGTCTCTCTCGCTCTCCCCCCAGTCTCTCTCGCTCTCTCTCTCCCCCCAGTCTCTCTCGCTCTCTCCCCAGTCTCTCTCGCTCTCCCCCCAGTCTCTCTCGCTCTCTCTCACTCCCCAGTCTCTCTCGCTCTCTCTCTCTCCCCAGTCTCTCTCGCTCTCTCTCCCCCCAGTCTCTCTCGCTCTCTCCCCCCACTCGCGCTCTCACTCCCCCCCACTCGCTCTCTCTCCTCCTCCCACTCGCGCTCTCTCTCTCCCCCCACTCGCGCTCTCTCTCTCTCTCTCTCTCCCCAACAACATGCCCTCAATAAGCCTGTTTGTACACTGTATGGATAGATCTGTATTTTTGTGTACAACCATGAATGTTTTTTGATGTTTTGGCAAACATAAGATGTACCTTGTCATCATGCCAATAAAGCGATTTGAATTGAATTGAGTGTGTGTGTGAGGGAGGGGGGGAGTGTTACAGGTGTGTTTAGTTTTAAAATGTTCAAAAAAACTGACTAAATAACCTCATTAGCCGTTGACCAATTGGGGGGGTTTTGTTGTTGTTGAGAGAAACAGTGAGGTGCATTGCGAACCTCATCAGCCGTTGACCAATCAGGGGAGTGTCATAGTCGTGTTTACTTTTTTAAAATGTTCAAAAAACGGACTAAATCCGCTGATTAGCTGTTGACCAATCCTAACGCTCATTAGTGGCGGGGCCTGGGTTAGATATAGAGTAAATCTGCCTATGCATTGCCCCATCAAACTGCCAGTGCAACCACAGCACTGGTTAGATAACAAGTAAAGCTCTCTACTGTGCTTAAAAACCTAAACCTTAATGCCGGGAACTACAGGGATCCCAGGGGACAGGGAAGCGAGCAGGTGAGTGGCGGCGCACGGTGTGTTATTATCTCTTTATATATAGATTTTACGTCAGTCTTTCCTGAAAAAATAAATAAACTCTCCCCCCCAGTCTCTCTCGCTCTCTCTCTCCCCCCCCAGTCTCTCTCGCTCTCTCTCTCCCCCAACTCGCACTCTCTCTCTCCCCACCACTCGCTCTCGCTCTTTCTCTCCCCCCACTCATGCTCTCTCTCCCCCCAGTCGCGCTCTCTCTCCCCCCACTCGCGCTCTCTCTCCCCCCCCACTCGCGCTCTCTCTCCCCCCACTCGCGCTCTCTCTCCCCCCCACTCGCGCTCTCTCTCCCCCCCACTCGCGTTCTCTCTCCCCCCCCACTCGCGCTCTCTCTCCCCCCACTCGCGCTCTCTCTCCCCCCCACTCGCGCTCTCTCTCCCCCCCACTCGCGCTCTCTCTCCCCCCCACTCGCGCGCTCTCTCTCCCCCCCACTCGCGCGCTCTCTCTCCCCCACACTCGCGCGCTCTGTCTCCCCCCCACTCGCGCGCTCTCTCTCCCCCCCACTCGCGCTCTCTCTCCCCCCCACTCGCGCTCTCTCTCTCTCTCTTCCAACAACAACATGCCCTCGAAAAAGCCTCGGCACCACCGCGCACCCCCAGCTAGTGATTTATAAAGTGGCAGGATTACCTCACTATGTTAGCTCAATATTTACCTTTTAACACATCCAAGCATTGATTTGATTTATTCATGGCCTCTGAGCATTGTTGCGATAGCTTCAATTTATTGTCAATCAGGACCTGCTTCATTTTCCATGTACATGATTTTCTTTACATGAAGTCATTAAGTTATTAGTGGCTAACAAGGGAAATTAGGGAATAGCATAAGATCCAAGGAGGGGACATATAAACTGGCCAGAAAAAGCAATAAACCTGACGGATTGGGAGCAGTTTAGATTCAACAAAGGAGGACAAAGGGATTAATTAAGAAAGGGAAAATAGAATATGAGGGTAAGCCTTGCAGGGAACATAAAACTGACTGTAAAAGCTTTTATAGGTATGTGAAGAGAAAAAGATTGGTGAAGTCAAGCATAGGTCCCTTACAGTCATGGTTCTGTCTTCACAAAGGAGGACACAAATAACCTCCCAGAGATGTCAGAGAACATAGGGTCTAATGAAAGGGAGGAACTGAATGAAATCAGTATTTCTAGGGAAATGGTGTTAGGGAAATTGATGGATTGAAGGCGGATAAATCCCCAGGGCCTGATCATCTACATCCTAGGGTACTTAAGGAAGTGGCCCTAGAAATAGTTGATGCATTGCTGATCATCTTCCAAAATTCGATGGAATCTGGTACAGTACCCATGGATTGGAGGGTAGCTAATGTTACCCCACTATTCAAAAAAGGTGGTAGAGAGAAAACGGGGAATTACAGATCGGTAAGCCTGGCATCGGTAGTAGGGAAAATGCTAGAGTCAATTATAAAAGATGTCATAACAGAGCACTTGGAAAACAGTGACAGGATCGGACAAAGTCAACATGGATTTACAAAAGTAAATCGTGCTTGAATAATCTACTGGAATTTTTTGAGGATGTAACTAGTAAAATAGATAAGGGAGAACCAGTGGATGTGGTGTATTTGGACTTTCAGAAGGCTTTCGATAAGGTCCCGCATAAGAGATTAGCATGTAAAGTTAAGGCACATGGGATTGGGGGTAACATATTGACATGGATAGAGAACTGGTTGGCAGACAGAAAGCAAAGAGTTGGAATATACGGGTCTTTTTCCGAGTGGCAGGCAGTGACTAGTGGGGTACCGCAGGGATCGGTCCTTGGACCCCAGCTATTCACAATATATATTAATGATCTAGACAAGGGAACTAGATGTAATATCTCCAAATTTGCAGATGACGCAAAGCTGGGTGGGCGTGTGTGCTGTGAGGAGGATGCCGAGAAACTGCAGGATGATTTGGACAGGTTGGGTGATTGGGCAGAAGCATGGCAGATGCAATATAATGTGGATAAATGTGAGGTTATCCACTTTGGTGGCAAAAACAGGAAGGTAGATTATTATCTGAATGGCAATAGATTGGGAGAAGGGGAAGTGCAACGAGACTGGGTGTCCTTGTGCACCAGTCGCTGAAGGTAAGCATGCAGGTGCAGCAGGCAGTTAAGAAGGCAAATGGTATGTTGGCCTTCGTAGCGAGAGGGTTGAGTACAGGAACAAGGATGTCTTGCTGCAGTTGTACAGGGCCTTGGTGAGACCACACCTTGAGTATTGTGTGCAGTTTTGGTCGCCTTATCTGAGGAAGGATGTTCTTGCCATGGAAGGAGTTCAGCGAAGATTCACCAGGCTGATACCTGGGATGGCAGGAATGACGTATGAGGAGAGATTGGGACAATTGGGCTTGTACTCGCTGGAGTTTAGAAGAATGAGAGGGGATCTCATTGAAACTTATAACATTCTGTCAGGACTGGACAGACTAGATGCAGGAAGGATGTTCCCGATGGTCGGGGAGTCCAGAACCAGGGGTCACAGTCTAAGGATAAGGGTTAGGCCATTTAGGAGAGAAATGAGGAGGAATTTTCTTCACTCAGAGAGTGGTGAACCTGTGGAATTCTCTACCACAGAAGGCAGTAGAGGCCAATACATTAAATATATTCAAGAAGGAGTTGGATATATTTCTTAAGGCTAAAGGGATCAAGGGGCATGGGGAGAAAGCAGGGACCGGGTACTGAATTTGGATGATCAGCCATGATCGCATTGAATGGCGGAGCAGGCTTGAGGGGCCGAATGGCCTACTTCTGCTCCTATCTTCCATATTTCTATTGGGCTAAAAATTGGATATAGCCACGAAACGGGCAGTGTTAAGGCCAAATTCAGAATTTTCCAGCTGGCACGCAAAATTCATGCTCACTCCTCATTAACATGATTGTAGTCATGATTTCAGCACTTAAACCGCTTCTCATTGGCTTAATGCTCAACAGGTGGACCAATATCGGGGCCAGTCTAATTCACAGTCATGTGTGGCACTACTTATAGGGGAGGTGCATTGATGCTACAGCACCTCATTGTCAGGGCATTTGCAACTGAGCTGCCCCAACAGGCACCGGCACCAGCACCGGCACATCATCGAAACCGGGAGAGAGCATGGCGGTTCTCTGACAAAGATCTGGAGGCACTCTTTGTGGCCATGGAGAGGAGGCGGGCTGTACTCTATCCCCAAAGTGGCAGGAAGCCCTCGCCATACACCTGCTGTACAATGTGGCAGGAGATAGCCGACCATGTAACGGCGGGTACTGTGGTGCCAAAGTCCACCATTCTGTGCAGGAAGAAGTTTAATGACCTCACACGGGTGGTCAGGGTGAGTGAAGCCTTCAGCAAATGCCACATACCAACATCTGCACCACAAGCCTCTCAAACTGCTCAATGCACCACGCACCCATCACTCAACTAGCAACAATCTCTACCTATCACCACTCATACCTCACAGTCAGAGCTTCACTTCACCCTCACAACTTTACCACTGTTGCAACACTCACACCCACATCTCACACATTGCACACACTGACAGCTATGCAACTGTGACAGGCATATCACTGTTCGCAGTCAAGCTCCTTTCTCCTTTGGTTCACAACAACACATTTCGAGTAAGCATGAGACTTCGTAGTGGAGTATATGGAACTGACTTTATTGATATAGTGATCGACCTTTAACTGTATACAGAGAGTGGCTTTACGGTTAAAAGTTCTATCTTTCGAGCCCTCTGACAAACTGTTGAATACCATGTTCCTTTATACACCATATATATATTTTGAATACGTCAAAGGAAACTGTCATAGATAAGACTGTATGATGTATCTATTCCCCAAATCCTTTGAAATTGGCTATTTGTGTAAACAGTTTACAGTTGTTTACCTCAGAACGATTTCCCCGGCACGAGACTTCCTGATGTAACAGTTACTAACATCTTCGAAGTAAAAGCTTTGCCAACTGCTCTCTGTAGCTAATGGATTCCTCCTACCCATGTTTATAACCCTAAAACTAAACCACTCTTGGGGGACATCATTACTAACATTTATTCCATTACACAAGCACTTTACATCTCAGAAAACAAGCAATGCATTCCTTTTCTGACACTTCAAAGTCACCCTGTTTATATCGGAAAGCCTGTCAATTCATTCAGTTTGCTTTAAGATACAAAGAAGTTCGACTGTTAAACTTTTAACCTTCACAACGTTTAACAATCATCCAAACAATTGCACCGCACTGACTCACACACTTCACCCAAACACATTGCACTGCACTCACTCACACACTTCACCCAAACACATTGCACTGCACTCACTCACACACTTCAACCAAACACATTGCACCGCACTGACTCACACACTTCACCCAAACGCATTGCACTGCACTCACTCACACACTTCACCCAAACACATTGCACCGCACTCACTCACACACTTCACCCAAACACATTGCACCGCACTGACTCACACACTTCACCCAAACACATTGCACTGCACTCACTCACACACTTCACCCAAACACATTGCACTGCACTCACTCACACACTTCACCCAAACACATTGCACTGCACTCACTCACACACTTCACCCAAACACATTGCACCGCACTCACTCACACACTTCACCCAAACACATTGCACCACACTGACTCACACACTTCACCCAAACACATTGCACCGCACTCACTCACACACTTCACCCAAACACATTGCACCGCACTGACTCACACACTTCACCCAAACACATTGCACCGCACTCACTCACACACTTCACCCAAACCCATTGCACCGCACTCACTCACACACTTCACCCAAACACATTGCACCGCACTCACTCACACACTTCACCCAAACACATTGCACCGCACTCACTCACACACTTCACCCAAACACATTGCACCGCACTCACTCACACACTTCACCCAAACACAATGCACCACACTGACTCACACACTTCACCCCAACACATTGCACCGCACTCACTCACACACTTCACCCAAACACATTGCACCGCACTGACTCACACACTTCACCCAAACACATTGCACCGCACTCACTCACACACTTCACCCAAACCCATTGCACCGCACTCACTCACACACTTCACCCAAACACATTGCACCGCACTCACTCACACACTTCACCCAAACACATTGCACCGCACTCACACACACACTTCACCCAAACACATTGCACCGCACTGACTCACACACTTCACCCAAACACACTGCACTGCACTCACTCACACACTTCACCCAAACACATTGCACTGCACTCACTCACACACTTCACCCAAACACACTGCACCGCACTCACTCACACACTTCACCCAAACCCATTGCACCGCACTCACTCACACACTTCACCCAAACACATTGCACCGCACTCACTCACACACTTCACCCAAACACATTGCACCGCACTCACTCACACACTTCACCCAAACACATTGCACCGCACTGACTCACACACTTCACCCAAACACACTGCACTGCACTCACTCACACACTTCACCCAAACACATTGCACTGCACTCACTCACACACTTCACCCAAACACATTGCACCGCACTCAGTCACACACTTCACCCAAACACATTGCACCACACTGACTCACACACTTCACCCAAACACATTGCACCGCACTCACTCACACACTTCACCCAAACACATTGCACTGTACTTGTAGTGTCCGTGTGTTGATAGAGACACTGAAGACAGGAGTTGGTTCATAGGTGTTTACTAAGCAAAGTCTGGAGGGGTACTAATGGATATAACACAATATACAGGCTTATATAGCCCGAGTGGCCATTACCGGCATTACAGCACACATGGGGCTCTTAAAGGCACATACACTACAATTCCTCCCCTTTTAGCTAACCAGTACATCATATTTTAAGTAATTATTAATTACATATTATAAGAAAAATAATGTACACATTGCTGTAATTAATTAATTATAAGTCAGTCTCTCTGGAGGCTTCCTGACTCAGTCCGGATAACGCCTCGGTGGTGTAGTAGTTTCTGGTGGTGTAGTAGGTTCTTTTGGCAAGGCTGATTCGGCTTGAATGCCAGTGTCAGGTTCATCGGGTTCCAGTATCACCGGATCGGAGGTGGATATGGGTATCTCTACTTCATCGTTAGGCGTATAGAGTTGTGGTGTAGGTTGTCCCTTTTCGGATGACTCTATGATTTGGTCAGCATGGCGCCTTATTATGCTTTCTCCGATGTCCACGGTATACATCAGCGGTCCTAGTCGTGTGCAGATAGTTCCAGGCTGCCATTTCTCGGTACGGTAGTCCCGGGCCAAAACTTGTTGACCTATCTGGAAGGTTCTATTTGGCCTTTCATTCATGCCTTGAAATTTCCGGTTCTCCACGTCCCTTCTGATGTTGGGCTTGATCAAATCCAGCCGGCATCTTAGGCTTCTATTGAAGAACATCATGGCGGGAGTTTGGTTGGTAACCATATGTGTTGCATTCCTGTATGCGAACAAGAAGTTATCCACCTTGTGCTGAAGTTCTATGTCTTCATTACCCATGGTCGTTATGGCCTTCTTGAAGGTCTGGACAAACCTTTCAGCCAATCCATTGGTGGCGGGATGGTATGGGGCGGACGTGTAGTGCTTTACCCCATTGTTCTTTAAGAACTTTCTGAATTCTTCGGACACAAATTGCGGTCCATTATCAGAACAGATCTGTTCCGGCAGCCCATTCCTGGCAAATATGGTTCTTAATACTGTGATGGTTTTTTCCGTGGTGGTGGAGGACATCTTTATTACGTCCGGCCACTTGGAGTGTGCATCAACCACGATTAAGAACATTGAGTCCATAAATGGACCAGCAAAGTCGATGTGTACCCTTTGCCAGGGAGATGAGGGCCACTCCCATGTGTGTAGAGGGGCTTGTGGTGGAGCGTTTTGGACCTTCTGGCATCCTAGGCAGCTCTTGGTCATTTCTTCGATGTCTCCATCGATACCTGGCCACCATACAAACGCCCTGGCTAGGTTCTTCATTTTCACTCCACCCAGATGCCCCTCGTGAAGCTCCTTTAGCACTTTATCCTGGAGTTTGGGTGGAATCACCACTCTGGATCCACACATCAAGGTTCCTCGGCACACTGACAGCTGTTCTCTTCTTTGTGAGAATGCTGGCAACAGTGGTTCGCCATGTGCTGGCTATCCCTTCACTGTTAAATCGTAGACCCGTGAGAGAGTCGGGTCATTTCTCGTCTCCCTTTCAATGGCAGAATTTGTTACTGGTAGACATTCCACTATGGTAGAGTGGAACATCTCCACTGGGTCTACTGTAGGTGCCTCTTCTACCGTTGGCAACGGTAGGCACGATAAACCATCAGCATTCCCATGCTGTTTTGTTCCTTTGTATTCTATGTTGTATTGGTGTGCCCCTAGAAAAAGGGACCACCTCTGTAGCCTTTGCGCTGTCATAATGGGAACACCCTTTTTAGGGTTGAATATGGAGATGAGGGGTTGATGACATAGAGTCATAGATTCATAGAGTTTTACAGCGCAGAAAGAGGCCCTTCGGCCCATCGTGTCTGCGCCGTCCATCAATCCCTGTCCAGTCTAATCCCATTTTCCAGCATTTGGTCCATAGCCTTGTATGCAATGGCATTTCAAGTGCCCATCCAAATGCTTCTTGAATGTTGTGAGGGTTCCTGCCTCTACCACCCTTTCAGGCAGTGAGTTCCAGCTTCCAACCACCCTCTGGGTGAAAAAGTTCCTCCTCAAATCCCCTCTAAATCTCCTGCCCCTTACCCTGAATCTATGCCCCCTTGTTATTGACCCCCCTACTAAGGGGAAAAGTTCCTCTTTATCTACCCTATCTATGCCCCTCATCATTTTGTACACCTCAATCAGGTCCCCCCTCAGCCTCCTTTGCTCCAAGGAAAACAACCCCAGCCTGTTTAGTCTTTCTTCATAGCTGAGGCGCTCCATCCCAGGTAACATCCTGGTGAATCTTCTCTGCACCCTCTCCAAAGCAATCACATCCTTCCTATAGTGAGGCGACCAGAACTGCACACAGTACTCCAGCTGTGGCCTCACCAGCGTTTTGTACAGCTCCATCATAACCTCCCTGCTCTTATATTCTATGCCTCTGCTAATGAAGGCAAGTATCCCATATGCCTTTTTAACCACCTTATCTACCTGTTCCGCTGCCTTCAGGGATCTATGTACATGTACACCAAGGTCCTTCTGACCCTCTGTACTTCCTAGGGCCCTACCACTCATTGTGTATTCCCTTGCCTTATTTGTCCGTGCAAAATGCATCACCTCGCACTTTTCCGGGTTAAATTCCATTTGCCACTTTTCCACCCATCTGACCAACCCGTTAATATCGTCATGTAGCCTGAGGCTTTCCTCCTCGCAATTTACCTCCCCACCAATTTTCGTGTCATCCGCGAACTTACTGATCATACCTTTTACATTCTCATCCAAATCATTAATGTAGATCACAAACAGCAAGGGACCCAGCACCGATCCCTGAGGTACCCCACTGGACACAGGCTTCCAGTCACAAAAGCAACCTTCGACCATCACCCTCTGCCTCCTGCCACTCAGCCAGTTTAGGATCCAACGCGCCAAGGCCCCCTGGATCCCATGGGCTCTTACCTTCTTGACCAGTCTCCTATGCAGGACTTTGTCAAAAGCTTTACTGAAGTCCATGTAAACCATATCCACAGCATTTCCCTCATCCACACACCTAGTCACTCCCTCGAAAAATTCAATCAGATTGGTCAGACATGATTTACCCTTGACAAAGCCATGCTGACTATCCCCGATTAACCCTTGCTTCTCCAAGTGGAGACTAATTTTGTCCCTCAGAATTTTTTCCAATAATTTCCCTACCACAGATGTTAGGCTCACTGGCCTGTAATTCCCTGGTTTATCCCTGCTACCCTTCTTGAATAATGGTACTACGTTAGCTGTTCTCCAGTCCTCTGGTACATCCCCTGTGGCCAGAGAGGTTCTGAAAATTTGTGTCAGAGCCCCTGCAATCTCCTCCTTTGCCTCACACAACAGCCTGGGATACATCTCGTCCGGGCCTGGGGATTTATCCACTTTTTGGCCTGCTAAAACCGCTAGTACCTCCTCCCTCTCGATGCTAATATGTTCAAGTATGTCACAGTCCCCTTGCCCGACTTCTATGTCTACTTCGCCTTTCTCCATAGTGAACACAGAGGCAAAAAATTCATTTAAAACCCCACCTACTTCATCTGGCTCTACACACAGCTTGCCACTTTGGTCCCTAATGGGCCCTACCCTTTCCCTGGTTATCCTCTTGCCCTTAATATACTTATAAAACATCTTAGGATTTTCCTTTATTTTGCTCGCCAGTGTTATTTCATGGCCCCTCCTCGCTCTCCTAATTTCCTTTTTAAGTATGCCCCTGAACCTTTTATACTCCTCTAGGGCTTCCTCCGTCTTTTGTCTTTTGTAACTGCCAAAAGCCCCCCTTTTTTTCCTAATGCATTTTTGTATATCCCTTGTCATCCAAGGTTCCCTTTGCTTGTTGGTCCCACCCTTGACCTTTACAGGAACATGTTGGTGTTGTACTCTCTCTATTTCCCTTCTGAAAGCCTCCCACTGTTTTGATGTGGATTTTCCTATAAGTAGCTGCTCCCAGTCCACTTTGGCCAGATCCTGCCTTATCTTATTAAAATCGGCCTTCCCCCAATTTAGAACCCTTATTTCCGGGCCGTCTTTGTCTTTTTCCATGACCACCTTAAATCTCACCGAATTATGGTCACTATCGCCAAAATGCTCTCCTACAGACACTTCCACCACCTGCCCGGCTACATTCCCTAGAATTAGGTCCAGTACCGCCCCCTCTCTTGTAGGACTTTCTACATGTTGGCTCAAAAAGCTCTCCTGGATGCACTTTAAGAATTCTGCACCCCCTAAACCTTTCACACTGACTATCCCAATTTATATTGGGGAAGTTGAAATCCCCCACTATTATTACCCTATTATTTTCACACTTTTCTGAGATTTGCCTACATATCTGTTCCTCTATCTCCCCCTGACTGTTTGGGGGCCTATAGTACACTCCCAGCAAAGTGCTTGCCCCCTTTTTGTTTTTAAGTTCTACCCATATGGCCTCATTAGAGGAACCCGCTTATATATCATCCCTCCTTACAGCAGTAATTGACTCCTTAATTAATATTGCAACACCCCCTCCCCTTTTACACCCCCCTCTGTCTCGCCTGAAGATTCTATACCCCGGAATATTCAGCTGCCAGTCCTGACCCTCCCTCAACCATGTCTCCATGATAGCAACAATATCGTACTCCCATGTGTTCAACAACAACTTCAGTTCATCCACCTTATTTGCAAGACTCCTTGCATTAAAATAAATGCCTTCCAGCCCTGCCATATTCCCTTTTGCCTTCACATATTTGCTCTGCCTTCCCTGCTGACTTGTTTTTTCCTCCGTATTTGGCTGTACATCACCCCCTACTATAGCTCCACTCTGTATCCCACCCCCCTGCCGAGTTAGTTTAAACCCCCCCCAGCAGTGCTAGCAAACCTCCCCGCAAGAATATTGGTTCCCCTCTGGTTCAGGTGTAAACTGTCCGACTTGTACAAGTCCCACCTTTCCCAGAAGCAGACCCAGTGGTCCAGGAAACTAAAGCCCTCCCTCCTGCACCATCCCTTTAGCCACGCATTCATCTGTTCTATCCTCCTATTCCTATACTCACTAGCATGTGGCACCGGGAGTAATCCAGAGATTACAACCTTTGAGGTCCTGCTCCTTAATCTTGCCCCTAGCTCCCTAAATTCTTGCTGCAGGACCTCATCCCTCTTTTTACCTATGTCGTTGGTACCAATGTGGACCACGACCTCTGGCTGTTCACCCTCCCCCTCCAGAATGCCCTGCAGCCACTCAGTGACATCCTTGACCCTGGCACCAGGGAGGCAACAAACCATCCTGGATTCACGTCTACGGCCACAGAAACGCCTATCTGTTCCCCTTACTATAGAATCCCCTACCACTATTGCTCTCCCACTCTTTTTCCTCCCTTCCTGGGCAGCAGGATCACCCCCAGTGCCAGGAAGCTGGTTGCTGCTGCCTTCCCCTGGTGAGTCATCCCCCTCAACAGTATCCAAATCGGTATTGTGGCGACACGCCACCACTGGACATAATCCGCTCACGGCGGCACAGACAGTCTAAGCAGAAGCCCCCAGCCGGGGGCCCTTTCCTCCAGCAACTTGTTTCCCGCAGGGACAGGCTGCCAGGAGCACTTCCTGTCTGGGAAGTATTTAAGTGGATGTGCGGGCTTTTCTAGTTCCTGTTTGCCATGTGGTCAGAATAAAGCAGTTGTGTTTTCAATAGCTCTGTCTCGACTCCCACGTTTGCCGCGGTATCTCAACACTGGTGACCCCGACGCTCAGGACGAATCCGAAACTAGCATGGCGGATACAAACGTAGTCACGGTTAAATTACCTGACTTTTGGGAGAACCTCGCCGAAGCCTGGTTCGTTCAAGCTGAGTCCAGATTCCGGCTGAAAGGCATTACAGTCGACGCCACGAAGTACAACTACCTCGTCGCCTCGCTCACCTACGCTACAGTCCCCAAGGTTTGGGCAGCGCTGCAGAATCCACCAACGGAGGGCAAGTACGAGCTGAAGGCTGCGCTACTTAAAAAATTTCAAACGTCCTCTTACCAGCGCCACTGCCAACTCCTGGACCTCCCCGGCCTTGGTGATGCTTCACCATCAAACCTGCTTTCCCACATGCTGTCCCTCTCCGACGACAAAAATCCCGGCGCCCTTTTTCGCACGCTTTTCATTCGGCAGCTCCCCGCCAGCATCCGCCCGCTCCTTGTGGAGTCTGACTCCACGGACCTGAATGAGATAGCCGAAAAGGCCGACCGGCCGCTCTCTGCACAGGCCGCTCGCGACGACGCGCCCGACCTCACGGCAACGACCACGCGGTCTTCCCGGGCCGCTAGGCCCGACCGCCCTACCACTCCGGGTCACTGCTACTACCACACCCGTTTTGGCGCTAGGGCTCAACGCTGCACGCCACCGTGTTCCTTCAAACCCCCCCCCGCACCGGCCCCCGCGATGGCCGCGGGGCAGAAGGAGCCCCTACTGTACGTCACTGACGACAGAACTAACCGCCGATTTCTGTGCGACACAGGGGTCCAGCACAGCATCACCCCCGCCTCCGCCCTCGAGATCCAACGCGGCACACGGGGTATCACACTGGCTGCAGCCAACGGCTCTGAAATCCGCACATATGGCACCCGCATGGTCACGCTCGACCTCGCGGGCCGCCGCTACCGCTGGGAGTTCCTGACAGCCAAGGTCCTCTGCCCACTCATTGGCGCCGACTTCCTACGCGCCCACGGCCTCCTTGTCGACATTCCGAGGCACCGCCTCGTCGACATCAACACTATGGCCCCCATCCCCGGCGCCTTTACCCCGGCCCGTTCGGCCGGCCCGACGACCTACTGCCTCGCCAGAGCCACGGACGACTACTCGGCACTCCTAGCTGAGTTTCCCGCCCTCACTAACCCGACCTTTTCGGCCAAAGCCGCCAAGCATGGTGTGGAACACTATATCCCCACCACCGGCCCCCCAGTTTCTGCCCACGCCCGCAGACTCAACCCGGCCAAGCTGGAAATCGCGCGGGCCGAGTTTACCAACATGGAACAACTCGGCATCATCCGCCGCTCCAGCAGCCCTTGGGCCTCGCCCCTCCACATCGCCCCCAAGCCCGGTGGAGGCTGGCGCCCTTGCGGGGACTACCGCCACCTCAGCGACGCCACCACCCCCGATCGGTACCCGGTGCCACACATCCAGGACTTCTCGGCCCGACTGGCCGGACAAACCGTCTTTTCCAAAGTCGACCTGGTGCGCGGTTACCACCAAGTCCCCGTACACCCCGCGGACATCCCCAAAACGGCCGTCATCACCCCATTCGGCCTGTTCGAGTTCCTGAGGATGCCTTTCGGCCTCAAGAATGCAGCACAGGCTTTCCAGCGCCTTATGGACTCAGTCCTCCGGGACCTGAACTTCCTATTCGTCTATCTAGACGACATTCTCGTGGCCAGCTCCTCCAAACAGGAACACCTCGAACACCTTCGCATCCTGTTCGGGCGCCTAGCCCAACACGGGCTCATCCTCAGCCCGGCGAAGTGCCAATTCGGCCTAACCGAGATCGATTTTCTCGGTCACCACATCACCCCTGCTGGGGCAGTCCCCCTGCCCAACAAGGTGCAGGCCGTCCAGCAATTCCCCCGCCCCACAACCATCAAGGGCCTCCAGGAGTTCCTCGGGATGGTGAACTTCTACAACAGGTTCATCCCCAGAGCCGCAGCCCTTATGAAGCCCCTATACAACTCCCTCCGAGGAAAATCCGGCAAGATGGACGTAGCCTGGACCACTGACACGGCAGCCGCCTTCGACGCCACCAAAAACGCGCTCGCCGACGCCACTCTGCTCACGCACCCGAGGGCCGATGCCCGGGTCGCGCTCACCACCGACGCCTCCGACCACGCGGTCGGGGCCGTGTTCGAGCAGTGGGTCAATGGCGCGTGGCAGCCACTTGCCTTCTACAGCCGCCAACTGCGCCCCCCGGAGGTCAAATACTCCACTTTCGACCGCGAGCTTCTCGCACTCCACCTGTCGGTCCGCCATTTCAGGTTCCTGCTGGAAGGCCGCCCCTTCACCGCGTATGTGGACCACAAGCCACTCACGTACGCGATGGCCAAGCACACCGAACCCTGGTCCGCTAGGCAGCAATGCCAGCTCGCGGCAGTCTCCGAGTTTACTACGGACATTCAGCACGTCTCCGGTAGAGACAACGTGGTCGCCGACTGCCTTTCCCGTCCCGCCGTCTGTGCGAATCACCTCGCAGTCGACTACGCACAACTAGCAGCGGCCCAGCTCACGGACCCAGACCTCCTCTCGGCGGCTACCAGACTGCCAGGGCTACGCCTAGCCAAGGTCGCGCACGGGCCCGAAGCCACGGCAGTCACGTGCGACGTCTCACTCAGCCAACCCAGGCCGGTCGTCCCTGAGACCTGGCGCCGCTGCGTCTTCGACGCGCTCCACGGGCTCTCTCACCCGGGTTCCCGCGCATCCGTCAAACTCCTCTCCAAGCGCTTCGTCTGGCGCGGCCTTAGCAGAGATGTTCGGACTTGGGCCACCTCCTGTCTCGCCTGCCAACGGGCTAAGGTACAGCTGCACACCAAAGCACCCCTGGGAGACTTCGAGGTACCCAGCCGCCGCTTCGACCACGTACACATCGACATCGTCGGTCCCCTGCCACCATCGCAAGGCCAAACTTATCTCCTCACGATGGTCGACCGCTACACACGCTGGCCTGAGGCAGTGCCGCTGACCTCCACTACCACAGCCAACATCGCCAGGGCGTTCGTTAACACCTGGGTTGCAAGGTTCGGCGTACCGGCCGACATAACCTCCGACAGAGGCGCCCAGTTCACCTCCGAACTCTGGACGGCCATGGCACGCAACCTCGGGGTGACGCTCCACCGCACCACGGCGTACCACCCGCAGGCCAACGGACTTTGTGAACACTTCCACAGGTCACTCAAGGCCTCACTCCGCGCCGGCCTGCAGGACAGTACCTGGACTGACCGCCTACCGTGGGTGCTACTCGGCCTACGCACCGCGGTCAAGGAAGACCTCCAGTCCTCGGCAGCGGAGCTAGTCTACGGACAACCGCTGCGCGTCCCAGGCGAATTCCTTCCGGAGCCTACCAAGTCTTGGTCGGCTGAACAGCAGCGGCTCGACTCTTTCTCTTCCGCTCAGCAGTTCGCCCCACTTCCGGTCAACCGACACGGCGAACTCGCACCTCACGTCCCGCCAAATTTACAGCAGGCGCGCTTCGTCTTCGTGCGACACGACGCGCCCCACGGGCCCCTGCGACCCCCGTACAACGGTCCGTATGAGGTACTACAAACCGGGGACAAGGTATTCAAGCTGCGACTCGGCGACAGGGTCGAGACAGTCTCCATTGACCGGCTCAAACCAGCACACACAGAACCAGGGGAACAGGTCCCCGTGGCCCAGCCTCCAGCCAGAGGCCGTCCCCCCGGCAAGCCAGCACAGCCGGCGGCGAACCGCCCGACCCAACCAACCAGACCGGCGACCACTCAGAGCCGCTGCGGCAGAACCATTAGACCACCGTCACGACTCGTCCACTCCTCCTAAGCGGATTCTGGGGGGAGCTCTGTGGCGACACACCACCACTGGACATAATCCGCTCACGGCGGCACAGACAGTCTAAGCAGAAGCCCCCAGCCGGGGGCCCTTTCCTCCAGCAACTTGTTTCCCGCAGGGACAGGCTGCCGGGAGCACTTCCTGTCTGGGAAGTATTTAAGTGGATGTGCGGGCTTTTCTAGTTCCTGTTTGCCATGTGGTCAGAATAAAGCAGTTGTGTTTTCAATAGCTCTGTCTCGACTCCCACGTTTGCCACGGTATCTCAACAGTATACCTGTTTGAGAGGGGAATGGTCACAGGGGTTTTCTACACTACCTGCCTACTTCTATTGCTCCGCCTGATGGTCACCCCTTTCCTTTCTTCCTGTGCAACCCTTCCCTGCGGTGTGACCAACTCACTAAACGTGCTATCCACGAACTTCTCAGCATCGTGAATGCTCCACAACCCATCCACCCGCAGCTCCAGCGCCTCAATGCGGTCTGCTAGTAGCTGCAGATGGATGCATTTCCTGCACACGTGGTCATCAGGGGCAGTGTCCCTGAATTCCCACATGGAGCAGGAGGAGCATATCACGGGGCTGGGCTCTCCTGGCATGACTTACCCTTTAATTAATTTAAATTAATTTACTATCACCAATTTAAGATATCTCTAAGGCGCTTGTATAGTCTACCAACAGTCCCTGCTACACCAGAAAAGACCCTAGTAACTATAAACTACAGAGTTTAAGTTTAAAAAAGAGAAATACTCACCAACCAATCACTTACATGCTCCCTGATGACGTCACACACTGATTTCTTTTTACCTCTCTCCCCGCTGCTGAGTTGGTATGCCTCGCCTCTCTCCGATATTTGGACCCGGCTCCTCCTCGCTGCTTCCGCTGCTCTGAGTGGTCTCGGGCCTCGCCTCTCTCCGGTATTTGTACCCGGCTCCTCCTCGCTGCTCCCGCTGCTCCGAGTGGTCTCGGGCCTCGCCTCTCTCCGGTATTTGTACCCGGCTCCTCCTCGCTGCTCCCGCTGCTCCGAGTGGTCTCGGGCCTCGCCTCTCTCCGGTATTTGTACCCGGCTCCTCCTCGCTGCTCCCGCTGCTCCGAGTGGTCTCGGGCCTCTCCTCTCTCCGGTATTTGTACCCGGCTCCTCCTCGCTGCTCCCGCTGCTCCGAGTGGTCTCGGGCCTCGCCTCTCTCCGGTATTTGTACCCGGCTCCTCCTCGCTGCTCCCGCTGCTCCGAGTGGTCTCGGGCCTCGCCTCTCTCCGATATTTGTACCCGACTCCTCCTCGCTGCTCCCGCTGCTACCTTGGCCAGTCAACAAGGTAAATTTTTGTCCGTGTAGGTAATGGTTGAATTTCTTCACTCCCCATACCAGGCTGAGTGCTTCCCTGTTGATTTGGGCATAGTTATGCTCAGCTGAGTTCAATGAGCGTGACGCAAAAGCTATCGGCCGTTCCGAGCCATCAGGGAATTTATGCGATAGCACTGCTCCTATGCCGTAAGGGGATGCATCGCACGCCAGTCTGATTGGCAGTGATGGGTTGTAATGAGCCAAAACTTCTTCGGATGTGATTAAGTCTTTGCATTTATGGAAGGCACGTTTACAGTCTTCGTTCCATTTCCAAATTACTCCTGTTTGTAGCAGTTCATTAAGAGGGTGTAGAAGAGTTGATAAGTTCGGTAAAAATTCATGATAGTAATTTATTAATCCCAGGAATGACCTTAATTGTGAAACATTTTCAGGTGCTGGGGCTTTTATGACTGCTTCAATTTTTTCAGGTGACTTATGCAACCCTTCCTTATTTATTATGTGGCCACAATATTGTTAAGTATGTGTATTGTATTGAACAATTAACACAAAGACTTAAACGTATAACTCAAACAGGCCTTTACTGGTTGGAGGTAGGGACTGCACATAGGTCTTTACTTCATGCCCACAGGCGGGAACTGAGGGGGATCAGTACCCACAGTACTATTTATACCCCTATGGCCAGGAGTGGTACTGCGTATCACTACGCCCAACAAGTAGTGCAGTCCTGTCCATAGGTTCAAAGTAGCACACATATTACATACACAACATTCCTCCCTTCCTAGCTTTACAGTCATCTCCCCATTTAACATAACGTAATAACATATATACATATATAACTTCAGGTTTACATAACAGAATAACATAGATACATAGATAACTTCATGTCAAAAACAGATCACAGATTCAGTCTCTGCGGAAAACAGTTCACAGATTCAATCTCTGTGGTGTAGTCGGTTCACGTTGCTAGAGTGACTCATTCAATAGTCCTTCCATGGATTTAACAGTTTGAACTTCCGAACTGAATTGGCTCCGTTCGGAGGGACCACGTGTGTGATCTGGTAGAGGTGATAATGGTTCAGATGGGTCATCTTCTGTTTTTACTTTTCCTTTTCTGCTTCTTGGAGACTCTCTGGGCTCCATTGTCAGCTGCCACAGCTGCCAGCTGCATGCGCAGTTCCTCCTTCTCTTCCTCCTGTTTCCGTCGTAGAGCCAGCTTCTCCCGATGTTCCGTAGACTTTTGGTGCTCCTCCATAATTTCTGCACTTTGGGAGTCGAAGTTACAAGCTGGGCAGGACAGGACATCGTAATATTCGGTGTCGTCCTGAGCTAGACCAGTGAGAGGGTCGTCTATTTCCTCCATACCTAGCTGGACGTTAGCCAGCTCTTGTTCCAAATCCAGACATCTTTCCTGAAGAGACTTCTTCATGTGTACCTCTGCATCCAGCTTTTTCTGGGCTTTCAGCAAGTCGTTTACTAGTGACCTCATTTGTGATTTTAATACTTCAACTTCCTTTGGAGATTGATTGATCGGACTATGCAATCCCTCTACCGGAGCAGCTGTTTCAGCGGTCTGTTGTTCTACGTTGACGTGAGTCAGCGTACTTTTGGCATCCAAGGGCTGCTCTGTTGCAGTCATCTCAGTCTGTGTTGCCACCTCAGCTCTTCCAATAACCTTTGAGAGCTCCGAACCCCTTTCGTTTGAATATTGAAGTTCATGTTCAAGTTTTTCCCATTTCAGAGTCCTGTCCTTCAGCATATGCAGGAGTTGGCTGACCGTTAACTCCTCTGACATCAGACGTTTTGTGTGCTCCTGCTCCATTTTCTCCATCAGCTGCTTCTGTTGTCTTTCCAGATTCTCCAACTCTATATCAAAGAACTCTTTCGTTGCATTCAACTCTTGCTCAAAACGGCGAAGCATTTGTTCTAATTGCTGTTGTAGTTTGAAATGGAGTTGAGTTCGAGCCCGGTGTCCCTCAGAAATGGGCACATCAGTAGACTTGCCAGACTCAGAATCCACAGTTAAACTATGTTGTTGTTGCTCAGTGGAATTCTGTGCTGAAACTTTGTCTTTTGCACCTGAGTTGGGCTTACCATCATCCGTTCCAGAGTCTGGGCCGACTATCTTCACCGAGTTCTCACTCGTTATTGTTTGTAGGAAATGCCAGTCCATATTCATTTTCCTAATCCACTCCCGTCCTAGTAGTGGAGGACCTCCTTCAGATATCACATATAAGTCCATTATTTGACTGTCTTCGCCCTTGTGGGCCACTGCAACCTCTATTTTCCCGATGGGGTACACTCTTTGCCCCGTGTATGTTTTCAATATAATCCCCGTATCCTGTAGGGGAATATGTTGGAATAACTTTCCATAATCTTTCTTATTTATGACCGTCAATGCCGATCCAGTGTCCAATTCCAGTTTTACTTGGACTCCTTCTATCTGAAGAGTGACCCAAATTGTCTGGAGGTCTGCACCCTTACCAGCGTTGAGTACTCTTAAGCTAGCCAGTTCATTACAGCTTAAGCTAGCCAGTTCATTACTGCTAGCGTCTGAATCGGACTCCTGTTCGGTCACCTTGTGTACCTTTGCGTATTTTCCTTGCGGTGACTTCTTGTTGCTGGTCTTCTTCCCTGACCTGCATACTCTAGCTATATGTCCAAGCCTACCACAAGTTCTACATTCTTGGTTTTTAAACCAACACTGGTTCTGATCATGCGTTGTCTTTCCACAACGATAACATTTGCCAGAACTCACACCCAATTTGTGTGCACTGAGCTCCGGTGACCGTAGCTGCATTACTGCCGTGCCTCTCGCTGCGGCTTCGTGTGCTGCTGCCATAGTGACCGCCTTCTCAAGCGTCAGCTCATTCTCCTCAAGCAGTCGCTTTTGTGTATCCTGTTTAAATAAACCACACACAAATTTGTCTCGTAGTGCATCTGTCAATCCCGTTCCAAACTGGCAATATTTCGCTAATTTACGCAATTCCAGCAAATATTCAGCATTGCTTTCATGCTGTAGCTGCCTTCTGTCGTAAAATTTAAATCGTTCCGCTAGCATCAGCGGCGTGGGGTTTAGATGATCTTTCAGGACAGTAACAATCTCATCGAACGTCTTATCCGCCGGTTCATCTGGTGATAACAGGTGTTTCAATTGCCCGTACGTCTTCGCACCCATTAAATTTAATAATGTTAGAGCTTTATCTTGGTCACGAATTTTATTGGCCTTACAATAATTTTTTACTCTTTCAACATATATGGCCCAATCTTCGAGGTCACTATCAAAGGTGCTAATATTCCCGTGTTTAGGCATTGTAGATTTGCAATTTCTCAGATTTTATTTTCTTTACTTGTTATCAAAGATGGCGGCTTCCCGCTCTTGCCGTCGTCCTCCGCCCACAAAATGGCGGTTTTCCCGCGCTTGGCGGTCTTCACCCGTCCCCCGACGCCGTCTCCCTTCAGCCCTCGAGTGCGGCCCTTATCTTCGCCGCGATCGATAGCCCGCGCTGTGCACCGCGACTCTCGCACCTTGAGCTTCTGCAGCCGCCGCGCCTTTCAGTCCGAGTGCGGCTCTTATCTTTGGTCCCGATCGCTGGCCCGGCTGCGCCCCTCACTTCAAAGCGGCCCGGCCCTTATCTGCCGATCGCTATCGCCCTACCTCTCTCTCTTCCCTAGTCCTGTCTTTACTCCGGTTCACAAGCTGATGGAGGCTTCAGGGTCCTAATGCCTGTCTCTTCCAGTCGCTGGAAGCTGTCAGGATTTCTGCTGCCCTTCAGTTTTGAGTGGGGTGTTGAGGATTGAAACCTCTCTTCAACGTCCTGTCTTTGGACGAAGCCGCCTGGAATAACTGCCGCAGGGTAAGAGCCTGACTCGTCGCCAGTGTTAAGTATGTGTATTGTATTGAACAATTAACACAAAGACTTAAACGTATAACTCAAACAGGCCTTTACTGGTTGGAGGTAGGGACTGCACATAGGTCTTTACTTCATGCCCACAGGCGGGAACTGAGGGGGATCAGTACCCACAGTACTATTTATACCCCTATGGCCAGGAGTGGTACTGCGTATCACTACGCCCAACAAGTAGTGCAGTCCTGTCCATAGGTTCAAAGTAGCACACATATTACATACACAACAAATATGACATTTGATTTCGGAAAAATTCGCACTTGGGGCGATTTGCTCGTAGGCCCCGTTCTCTCAGCCTAGTGAGCACCTACTCCAAATTGGCAAGGTGCTCGTTGTCGTTTTCTCCTGTTACAAGGATGTCATCCAGGTAGCATTGAGTACCCGGAATCCCTTGGAGGACTTGCTCCATAGCTCTTTGCCAGATAGCTGGAGCGGATGCTACTCCGAAAACTAGTCGATTGTACTGGTACAGGCCTTTGTGTGTATTTATCGTGAGATATTTTTTAGCGGCATCTTCAACCTCCATCTGTAGATATGCCTGTGCCAAGTCAATTTTGGTGAAACGTTTCCCTCCGGATAGTGAGGCGAAAATATCATCTATCCTTGGAAGAGGATACTGTACCGTGTGAAGGACCGGGTTTACCGTCACCTTGAAGTCTCCACAGATACGAATTTTTCTCTGTTCTTCAGATTTATTATTATTCAATGCTTTCTTCATGACTGGAACGATGGGTGTTGCCCACTCGCTCCAATCTATTTTGGATAATACGCCTGCATTTTCCAAATTCTCCAGCTCTGCCTCGACTGCTGGACGAATTGCGTATGGCACTGGTCTTGCTTTAAAAAACTTGGGAATTGCTGCATCTTCCACTTTTATTGAGGCGGTGATGCCTTTCAAGGTTCCTAGTTTCTCTTGAAACACTTCTTTGGCGTTGGCCAAGATGTCTTTTAATCGCTCAGGTATGACGTCATCATCATTTTTTTTCTTACTGGTCACCGTCAGTGCCTGAATGGAGTGCCAGTCTAAATGTATTTTCCTGATCCATTCACGTCCTAACAGTGGTGGACCACCATCATGTAGAATGTATAAATACAACTTCTGTATTTCCTTGCCGTTGTATACAACAGGCACCCTTATTTTTCCTTTGGGGTATACTTTCTGCCCCGTATATGTTTTTAAGATAATGGATGTGTCTTTTAAAGGTATATGTGGAAATAGCCTCTCGTAATCCCGTCAATTTATTACGGTCAGAGCTGATCCTGTATCTAGCTCCATTTTAACTGGGGACCCTGCTATCGTGAGGATAACCCAAATGGTCTGGTAATCATCTTTGGCAAGTACATTATGTAATTTGAGACAGCTTAGTCTCTTGTTTTCGGAGTCGCGATCGCTCTTCTGGTCTTCGGAGCTACTGTCCGTCATCATTTGTACCTTTCTGTACTTATCTTTATTGATTTTTTTTTCCTGTCTGTGGATTTATTTTGTCCAGATCGGCATACCCGTGCAATGTGTCCAATCTTTCCGCATTGCCTGCATGCTTTGTCCTTGAACCAGCAGTCCCTCTGGTTATGGGTGGATCTGCCGCAGCGATAACATCTTTCGAAACCCTGTGTCATTTCATGGGTGCCGAAGTCCTGTGTCTTTTTTTGTATCTCTGCAGCTCCTCTTGCTGCTGCTTCATATGATACAGCCATACTGAAAGCCTTGTCCAGTGTTAAATCTTTTTCAGAAAGCAGCCTTTTTGGTGTTCCTTCACTTAAGAGACCGCAGACGAATTTGTCTCGAAGATAATCTGCTAGTCCTGCCCTGAATTGGCAGTGTTTTGATAGCTTTCTTAATTCGGTGAGGTAATGAGCGTTACTTTCATTCTTGTGTTGATTTCTCTTGAAGAATTTGAATCGTTCCGCTATCAGCAGCGGTGTTGGGTTTAAGTGCTGCTGCAGGGTATCAACAATTTCTTTAAAATCCTTGTCCTTTGGTTTGGCTGGAGTGATTAAATTTCGTAACAGCCCGTATGCCTTTGCGCCCATTAAATTCAGCAGTACTGAAGCTGTTTTTCATCTTCTATTCCATTTGCAGTGCAATATACCTCTACTCTTTCCACATATGTGGTCCAATCCTCTATATCACTATCAAAAGCATCAATATTGCCAGACTTAGGCATCTTAGAAAAGATATGGCGCTTCCCACACTTTTTTTTCTGCAGAAAAGATATGGCGCTTCCCGCGCTTTGCCGCCGCTGCTGCCGATGACAACGCTGTTTCCCGCGGTTTCTGTTCTTTCTTTCTTTCTTTCTTTACAGTTGGAGACTCGTTCCCGCCGGACTTTCTCTCTAGGTCTGAACGCCAACCTGCTTGCAGCGCCGGCCGTCTCCCGAGTGCTCCCTCCCCGTTTGTTATTGCTTGCCTCCGATTTCGCTGCTTGCCCCATCTGTAGAGCCAGCCGCTGGAGCCCCGACCTGACGCCCAGGAAGGATTAGCGCAGTACCTGACACCAGCTTGGCCAGCTGGTGAAACCACAGCTTCTTTCACTTTCTTGAGTCTTCTGGACGCCCGAGGAATCGATGCCCTTGAGGTGCTGCCGAATTGCAGGTAAGTCCGTTTCCACTTCGTCGCCACTGTAGTGTCCGTGTGTTGATAGAGACACTGAAGACAGGAGTTGGTTCATAGGTGTTTACTAAGCAAAGTCTGGAGGGGTACTAACGGATATAACACAATATACAGGCTTATATAGCCCGAGTGGCCATTACCGGCATTACAGCACACATGGGGCTCTTAAAGGCACATACACTACAGTACTCACTCACACACTTCACCCAAACCCATTGCACCGTACTCACTCACACACTTCACCCAAACACATTGCACTGCACTCACTCACACGCTTCACCCAAACACATTGCACCTTACTCACTCACACACTTCACCCAAACCCATTGCACCGTACTCACTCACACACTTCACCCAAACACATTGCACCGTACTCACTCACACACTTCACCCAAACACATTGCACCGCACTCACTCACACACTTCACCCAAACACATTGCACCGCACTCACTCACACACTTCACCCAAACACATTGCACCGCACTCACTCACACACTTCACCCAAACACATTGCACCGTACTCACTCACACACTTCACCCAAACACATTGCACCGCACTCACTCACACACTTCACCCAAACACATTGCACCGCACTCACACACACTTCACCCAAACACATTGCACCGTACTCACTCACACACTTCACCCAAACCCATTGCACCGTACTCACTCACACACTTCACCCAAACACATTGCACCGCACTCACTCACACACTTCACCCAAACACATTGCACTGTACTCACTTGTTAGATCCGTGATTCTTTAAATAGGATGTTTCCCCAAGAACTACACGGAGGCTGTAACTTAACAATCAACGGGTGTTTACTAGAGTAGAGTAGTCTCACGACTGAAGTACAGAAGCCTGCTCTGGCTTTATATACAGGTGTGGTCACTGCCGGTACTACAGTATACAGGAGCTGTAAAACAGTTCTCTCTTAACGGTACATACACAACAATTCCTCCCCTTTTAGATTAACAGTACCATAACATTCATTTAACAATTAACATTTTTAACATGCAACATTAACTGAAAATAGTCCATTTATAAATTCAGTCTTTGGGGCGGCTTCCTGATCCTTTCGGGATAGCGCCTTCCCTGAGGTTCTTGTTCTTGGTGCGGAGGCGATTCTGACCCCCTTTCGTCGGTTAGTTCATCAGTTTCCACTGCTACTGTTTCTGAGGTAGATGCTACCGGTATGTTGGGTTCATCCCCAGTTACGCGAGTCATGGGGTTGACTCATTCCTGTGACGCTAAGATCTGGTCGACGTGGCATCTCACAATGTTCTCCCCGACATCCACTGTGTACATTAATGGCCCCTGCCGTGTGCATATCATTCCGGGTTGCCATTTCTCTGTTCGGTAGTCATGGGCCAAGACTGGTTGCCCTACATTGAAGCTCCTTGTCGGCTTCTCATTGATGTGCTGGAATTGTTTATTCTCAACATTTCTTCGCACATTTGGTCTGAGCAAATCCAGATGAGATCTCAATCTTCAGTTAAAGAACATCATGTCCTTAAAAAACTTTGGACTTGCATTTACCTCTATTTTAATCGTTGCTGTTATGCCTTTTAGTGTTTTGAGTCCCTCCTGGAACACGTCTTGTGCATCAGTTAGCATTTTTGACAGTCGTCCAGGTGTGGCGTCGTCATTCTTTTTGGCCTCAACCTTCAGTGCCTGTATGGAATGCCAATCTAATTGTATCTTCCGGATCCATTCACGTCCTAGTGGTGGTGGTCCTCCATCTGGCAATACATATAGGTCCATTTTAGGGATTTCCTGGCCTTTGTATATCATTTTCACCCTTATTTTTCCTTTGGGGTAGACTTTTTGCCCCATGTACATCTTCAAGACAATCTCTGTAGCTTTCAAGGGTATATGTGGAAATAGCCGCTTGTAGTCCCTTTGGTTTATGACTGTTAGGGCTGATCCAGTGTCCAATTCCATTTTCACTTGGACTCCGTCTATCTTGAGTGTGCCCCAGATAGTCTGGTGATCCTCCATTTTGGTTACCTTATGTAGTTTCAGACAACCCAGCTCCTTCCTTTCAGAGTCTGTATCATTTCCCTGTTCGTCTGAACTGCTGTCCATCACCTTATGTACCTTTTTGTACTTCTCCTGTGGAGATTTCTTGCTGTTGGTTTTCTTCCCTGACCTGCAGACTCTTGCTATGTGTCCTGTTTTTCCACACGGTCTGCACACTTGGTCCTGTAGGATTTCTACTATGCTTTCGAAATTCTTATTCACAGGCTTCTCTGGGGTTATTCGGTTTCGCAGTAACCCATAAGTTTTTGCACCCATGGAATTTAACAAAACCAGTGCTTTCATAATATCTGGCACTTCATTCGCCCTGCAGTACACCTCAATATATTCCACATATGTCGCCCAATCTTCGACTTCATTGTCGAACGTAGAGATACTGCCACTCTTTGGCATCCCTGGGTGTGATTTAACTGTCAAAAATTGCGTCTCCCGCGCTCTCCCTTCTTCTCCGCTGGAACAAAATGGCGTCTTGCGCGCTTTCCTTCCTTCCCGCGATCGCCCTTCTTCTCCGCTGCGAATTCAAAAGAAATGGCGTCTCCCACGCTCTCCCTTCTTCTCCGCGGCTCAATGGCGTCTCCCGCCCTCTCCCTTCTTCTCCCCATGGACGCGGTTCAGCCCTTGAGCCCTGGCTGCGCTCTGCGCATTCTCCTGTGCGCCTTTCCCATTGCCGTCGGTCGGTCCTGAACCCGGCTGCTGCTTTACCCTCTCTCTCTCTCTGCTTGTTTTTCCTCGACGCCGCTCGGTTCTTATACGCCCGGCCGCGCCCTGTGCGCTTCACCCTCTCTCTTACCCCGTCGACGCTGCTCATTTTTCTACGCCGTCGGTCGGCTCCAGACACCGCTGTCCGGGAAGGGTGTGCGCTGCACCTGTTGCCAGTCTGTTGCTGGATCGTCGTGGCTCTCAACAGCCACTCCTGCAATGTTCACTTGCTGCCGGATGACTGGGTGGTTGCTCGTGGTCGACGCCCGTGTTTCTGGCCTCGACTTTCTTCCACCGTCCTCCCGGAGCGACTCCTTGACGGGGAATGCAGAGTTGCAGGCAGATTCGAATCAACCTCGTCGCCACTGTTAGATCCGTGATTCTTTAAATAGGATGTTTCCCCAAGAACTACACGGAGGCTGTAACTTAACAATCAACAGGTGTTTACTAGAGTAGAGTAGTCTCACGACTGAAGTACAGAAGCCTGCTCCGGCTTTATATAAAGGTGTGGTCACTGCCGGTACTACAGTATACAGGAGCTGTAAAAGAGTTCTCTCTTAAAGGTACATACAAAACATCACTCACATACTTCACCCAAACACATTGCACTGCACTCACTCACACACTTCACCCAAACACATTGCACCGCACTCACTCACACGCTTCACCCAAACAAGTTGCACCGCACTCACTCACACACTTCACCCAAACACGTTGCACCGCACTCACTCACACACTTCACCAAAACACATTGCACCACACTCACTCACACACTTCACCCAAACACATTGCACTGCACTCACTCACACACTTCACCCAAACACATTGCACCGCACTCACTCACACACTTCACCCAAACACATTGCACTGCACTCACTCACACACTTCACCCAAACACATTGCACCGCACTGACTCACACACTTCACCCAAACACATTGCACCATACTCACTCACACACTTCACCCAAACACATTGCACTGCACTCACTCACACACTTCACCCAAACACATTGAACCACACTCACTCACACACTTCACCCAAACACATCGCACTGCACTCACTCACACACTTCACCCAAACACATTGCACCGCACTGACTCACACACTTCACCCAAACACATTGCACCATACTCACTCACACGCTTTACCCAAACACATTGCACCGTATTCACTCACACACTTCACCCAAACACATTGCACTGTACTCACTCACACACTTCACCCAAACACATTGCACCGCACTCACTCACACACTTTGTAGGGGGTTTCTCTTGCTCGTTCTGGTCTCCTGCCAGGCTTTGTGCAATAATTACCCTTGAGTGGTTCAACCCACTCTCCCCTACGGTTCTAGACCTTGGACTTAGATGCAGAGAACTGTAGTGCAGAGAAAGGACTCAATAGACCAGGTTGAATAGCATGAAATGGATGCTTTTATTTTTAAACAGTTTGAAGCATTACAAAATACATGTCATAGGCACAGATTAAAGTAACTACAATCATGCACAAATTTATGAACTTGACTCTATGGAAATGGGGAGCACACGGCACGTCGTAAAAGGGGAAACACATTACGATTTAACCTTACTCCCTCCCCTAAATACCTAAACTAAGTTTTGACTTGAGGAACTCGGGATCATGCTCACCACTATCAGAATCGCAAAAGGAGGTGTTCGCAGCCTTTCTGGCACAGCTTTCCGTCGTCGCGTGGATTTGGAAACTTCTGGCGCAGCTTGTTTTTCTCTCTCTCTCAGGCGATGAGGCAGTGGACACAGCCTCGGTGAGCACTCGTCATGGCTGAAATCCACCAAGTCTGTTGTGGATTTGGGTTCATGGAACAGAACAACACCTCGATGGGATGTTGAGGCACGGAAGTGCTAGGCCCGGAGTGTCCTTTTCTCCGGCCTGGATCGTCGTTTTCCCGAGGGTGTCTTCTCCTTCGGCCTGGGTCGTCGATGATCTCCCGACAACAGCACCCGGGCCAGCCTCGTCGTCTTCCCGTCGTGGCCGAGCCTTGTCTGGCTGAACACCGACCACGTTGTCTTTTCACCAAAATTGTCCGTCCGAAGCGTCTTTAAAAAGAAGAAGCGTCTTGATCGATTCCGAAGCTACCGAGGTAGAAGAGGCGCTGATGGACTTTTCAAAATCCATAGTTATACCCTTTTGGGACAGTCTTATCTCCCGCCAAATCATAGTCCTGTCTTTGTATTAATTTTGGCGGGCAGAAATCTCTGCAGGGGCGCTTTGTCTTGTAACGGGAGCCGGTGATAACTTAACTGGCCTTCCTGGCCGATAATGTCTTTTAATGTCTTTTACATTGTCACCGTGACTCGGTTCGCATATTGATCGGTCTGGAGATTTCCCTTGATGGCTGTTAAACGGTTTCTCCTTTGTACATTAAATGGGTATAAGTGTTCATGCATTGTCCGCCCATATCTTGATGGGCCCCATCCTGTTTGCCTGAAACCGTCCTGTACTTAGAATCCATTGAATATGTATGCTGTTTCCCTGAGTTTCGGTTTCCCGATACTGGCTTTCGCGGGCTTACTGTTTTCAATCCACAAGCCTGTCTGGCTTGCAGTAACAGAAATCAAATGGTCCAGAAACTGATCACGAGGCCCGGCGGCCATTTTGTATGCCCTTTTATCAAAGGTTTTTCTGTGCAAGCTTACTTTGGTCAATAAACTGTCTTATTTTATCCTGTTTTCTTGCGTGATTATTGCTGAAAATTTCGAATCTTACAGGCCCCCCTGTGATACTGATAGCTTGCTAGAGGTATCAATGATCCTTGGTGAGCAAATTTTCCCTGATTCCCCACATCCAATCATTCCTGGCACTTAACTATCTATGACCCTCACGACACATGCAGTTCCCATTTCCGAAAAAAAATGAAAATTACTTTGTGCACATTTGGACAATCATAGGCATCACTTCTTAAACTATAACACATTCATCTGTCAGATGTGCAGGGGTTGATACCCTCCTGCACCACCTGCATACACCTTTTATTAATCCAAAAACTTAAGAACGACTAATAACATAACAATATTCATATGCTTAAAACAAAAACACGCAAATGGCCAAAATCTAAAAATGGAGGGACGCTTAACCTTCAATACTAGCAACTTAAAGTGGGGTGTCTTCTTCCCCCATTCGCTCATAGCGTTCTCTCCATTCTCCTGTGTTCTCGTGCCTCTGGAGGCGTTTGCCTCTTTTGCAATGCACGAATAGCAAAAATATCTCAATTAAAACCTGACACACTACTAGGATGTGGGATGCTATTCTAATCCAGGCCGGGACCTCTATGTTAGTGAACAAGTCCCACCATGGTGGGATGACTATGTCCAATATGTCTTTTCCTATCTCTAAAGTCTTCTGCTCCAGTGTGTAAAAATGTTTCTGTGAAACTATAACGGCTTTTAAAATCTTGGTGAGGTGTTCGGGAAGAGGGGGAATGACATAACCAAAATGCGCGATGAATCGTTGCAAGTCCGTGAAATTCTCTTTGGCAGTGAGGTGAACGGTGGAGGGTGCAGGAATGGGGACAATTCGTTGTTGTGCCACTTGAACCTCGGCCCTGGGTTTGAAACAGAAACTGCTATCACTGATCGAACACCACTCGTGTTGTCCGTAGCGGTAGTGAGGCGCTGCAGTGGTGACGCAGTATGTCCCACCCCCGATATATGCTACCTGCGGGGGCACATGGTCCTCTGCCATTGCCTCCATGGTGCAATTTATCGGCTTTGCGCTAGCGGTTCTGAACCCGCACTGTGGTTTCAAAAAGGCATTCAAGTGCTGGGGACACAGGATGATGTGTGCTCCCCGGCTCCGACACCCCGAGAGGTCGGTGCCTGTCATCGTACGCTCCCATCTGATGACGTAAGGCGGGACCACTGCGTAACGAATGTGTGCGCGCCCCTGAATGACTCCAATGTTCTCCACCCTGTATACCGGGGCGGGCTTTGCTGCGGGACCCAACACCGGCATTCTTACCACTATTCCCATGATAGTATGATTCGAATGTCTGCAGTCCGCTGGGACTGGGTACGCTTCTGCAGCTAGTCTGAGCTGGCACGGGCTTAATGCATTCTCAAAAGGGTGGAGCGCTTGCAAGTGCTTGTTGCTGATCCAGGATGGGACCAAACCCTGTTTTAAATCCTCAAGATTACTGCGGCCCTCGCCCAGTAACCACGCCCCGTATAGCACACAGGCCTCGTTTTGCGCAGCTTGATCGGACGCATTCCGATCCTCCTTAATGAGCGCATTTACCGTTCTCGCGTGTTTCTCCAGCTCAGCTATTATTTCCTTAAAGTGTAGTGTCATGGCCTGGTCCTCATGTAACTCAGAACCCACTACCTTATTTTCGTCTGTCAGTATGTTCCTTAGCTGGGCTTTTAAACCGTTGATCTGTGTCTGCAGCTCCACGTTATCTAGAGCGTTGACGACAGATGTCCCGGTATTAAAAGCAGTGAATATGTCATTTACTGTACCCCTTCTTTGCCTCCCGACTCGATCCAAAACTTCTGGTAGTGTGGTGTATAATTTGCCTTTGTCGATGTCGGCAAAGTCAAACTCGTAAAACTGTCTAAACATTCGGGTTAACAGGACCTGGTATAATTGTTCCGTTTCTTTGGGACACCACTCCGGCAATCGTGCCTCAGTGAGGTTTAAAATCACTGAGGCCACCGCGTAGTGTACCCCTTGGTACAGCACCTGACCGGTGGGTACCAATACTAAACCGTTCCCGGGTCCCTTGGTGGTGGTTGGGCACCCTTCTTTCTGGGATTTTGCGACCGGAAGCATGGGCAGGGGCTTGCGTGGGCGGGTAATGAGTTCAGTGGCGTTTACCGGAATAGGGGAGTATGGGGCTCCACACGCTCGAGTGCTGACATCCCATCTCATCCCCTTTCCTTCATCCTGCCACTGCCTCTGGAAGAAGATGGATACGCCCTTGGGGCAAACGCGTTTTGAACCCCACATACAGACATATATTCCTTCATCTGGTTCCCACCATTTGTCCCAACACACACGTAATTGTCCGTGAGTCCTCGTAATAGTCCGATGGGTATTATTACCCAGTCACTCCCACTCGACCGTAGAGTTCTTCATGTCCTTTCCCAGCTTTCGCAGCCACCACCATCACCTTAGTGGTACGTTCCCATTACACACCAGACAGATCCTCTTTCCCACGGTAACGCTGACTCTGGGTGCAAGGATCCTCACCCGAGGGCACGTTAACGAAGTCTCTTGGTAGGCAAAACCGAAATTGCTGGAGTATTCCGTAGAATTCGTCCCCAGCCAACCTGGCCATCTCCCCTGGTGGAAGTAGGTGGCGGTTTCCTCAACCTCTCGCTCCCCTGTCCCATCTGTTGCGATGGGGGCCGTGTCCCCGGAACACCTGAAGATGATGACGTCCTTGGTGCGGCCTCGGTAGGCCCACCCGCACCCGATCGCCACGAACACGATGAGAATCTTTTTCATTATATCCCAGGTTTCTGTAACCAATAAAATGATGTAGCCAGGCTCCCAATAGGTGCTGGCCTAATTAAATGGACGCGCGGGTTCCTGGACCCCGCTCCCAAACAAGCACACATACCGGGCAGACTTCAAAATTGTACTCTTAACACCGTAAACTTTATATTCCTTAAACTATCATCATAATTACCTAACTTAACTTATGTACAGCGCCGCCCTCCGCCGGGCGGCCTACTGAATTCCTGTGAGGGCTGCAGCGTGCCTCACCCTGCGGTGGGGCTGCACTGGCCTTCGGCTTTGATCCCCCGCAGCCTGTCGCTGCTGAACGGGAACCATGCCTTTCTGGGGCTGCTCTAAACCGAGGTTGGGAAAAATGGGGAGAATCTGGCCAAAACTTTCTGGGCTGGGGCGCTCGAGTCGACCTACGAGGGGCTGCTTTGGGTGAGGCTCCCGGGGCTGATGGACCGGGGGTTGGGACTGTCACCGTCACAGCCTGTGGTTCCACCACAGCTGCCGGCTCCAGCTCCCCTCCCTCAGGCTCCGCCCCCCCGGGGCCGGGATTTGTGGCTTCCGACTCCACCTCACCTGTCCCTACAGGTAGTGAGTCTCCGCCCCCATTCCCTACCTCCCCCAAGCTTGAGTCAAGGGCGGGATCGTCGTCCTCTGGCTCTTCCTCCTCCGTGATTGGGTCTAAGGCGAGGTCGAGCTGTTCGGGCTCTTCCTCGTCCAAATCCCAAATTAGAGGGGAGACCTCCCACTCCGATGGGGTGGCCCCTCCCTTCACGCAAGCTATTGTTCCAGCCTGTGTGGTCTGTGACTCTGTTACAGGCTGAGGATTTTTGTTCTCAGACCTGGTCCCTTTTGTTGGCCCTTGTGCACCCGATTTAAACAGTTTACACTGGTTAATGTGAAACCATTTGGTACGTCGGGGCACCTTCACTGCATAAACCATGGGGCTGGCCTTGTCTACAATGCTGTAAGGCCCCATGTACAATAGTTCAAAACTCCCTACCCTGGCGTAGTTTCGGACCATGACCTGGTCTCCGACTACCCACTCTTGTTGCTTACGAGGTTCCAGTAACAGTCGATTTCCCTGGTGCTGTCTTCCCATGTTCCCAGCCGCCTGCCCATAAATCTGTTTCAGGCGCTCCAAAAGGGTTTGGACGAATTTGTCTCGCTTCACCTCTCGGAGCTGGCCCTCAGTGAGCACCGGGGCTAGTACATGGGTGGGTGTTCGCATGATCCTTTAGTCATTAATTCGTGCGGGGAATACCCCGTACTTTTGGACTGGCTGGCTCGGATCCCCATGAGGACTAAAGGCAGGACCTCCGCCCATTTCTGGGGCGAGCCCATTGTCTCTTTCCTCAGCTTTTCCTTGAGGGTCCGATTCATGCGTTCAACAATCCCGGATGACTGGGGATTGTATGCTACGTGCCACTTCCCCTCAATGCCCAAGAGCATGAGGGCGTTCTGCATTACTTGACCGGTGAACTGACTCCCTTGGTCGGACTCTACAAAACGGGGGAGTCCCCACCGTGAGAACACTTCCCGAATCAAGATCTTAGCAGTGCCCAGTGCCGTAGCTGTTCTGCACGGGAAAGCTTCTACCCATTTTGTGAACACATCTACCAGGACAAGGCAGTACTTATATCCTCCCTGGGCGGCGGGCAGGGGCCCTATGTAGTCGACCTGAATCGACTGCCATGGTCCCTCTACCCTCCTGATGTGCCCCATGGGCACCTTCCTTTTGTGGGGGTCTGGGTTGTTTGCAGCGCACACAAGACAGCTTGTGCAGAATTCGCGGACATCGTCCCGAAGTCCCGGCCACCATCCCGCCTGCTCTACCCGCTGCCAGGTAACCTCAGGACCGGGGTGTCCCGCCCCTGGACCCTCGTGGGCCAGTTGCAGGAATTCCCTCCGGTGCTGCTGCGGCACAACCCACTGCTCCTCTCGGAACAGCATGCCTTCTTTGACTGAGAGGGCTGCCGTACTGTACGGACCCTCTACCTGCTTGCCTTCTGTGATGGTTTTTAGGACTGTTTTTAGGGCGGGATCCAGGGTTTGGACGGTCTTTAGGTCTGGGGGCGGTGTCACCCCTGTGTTCCCTGGAATTCTCTCCCTGCCTTGGATCGCCGCCACGGGTCCGGGTCCATAGGAGTCCCAGAGAATGCCGTTGCGGGCACCCTCCCTGGCTAGCGCATCCGCCTGCTGGTTGCCCTGACTGCGGGGTTCTGTGGTGGAATGAGCCTTCACCTTATGGATGAACACCTCCCCTTCCTCCCCCACAGCTGCCAGGATCTTTTCCAGCAAGGGCTTAACTGTTAAAGGCCGCCCGTCCGCGGAGGTATATCCGCGGCGGGACCAGATGGCGAGGTACTCTGTACACGAATTGCATGTGAACATGCTGTCTGAGCAAATCGTGTATGGGGTTGGGAAAATCTCGGGGTGGGTAACCACGTACGCCACCGCGGACAGTTCAGCCTGCTGTGTGCTCATAGTGCTGGGGAGCTTAATTGCCAGGGCAATGTTTGCCGCAGGGCCATAAACTCCACACCCTGTGAGTCGTTCGCCAGCAGATACAGTGCTAGAACCGTCTACGTAGATTTCGCGGCCTGTGGGGTGTATCCCGGCCCGTAAACCTATGTTGACCTCCCATACCCCTTCTACGGAACACCGATGGGCTGTTCCGGGATATACCATGTTGGCTGCGAGCTTTGGCTCGCAGAGGCCTTTAACTTTGAGATCCATCTGGGAAAGGAGGAGGGTCCAGCGCGCAATCCGAGCGCTGCTTACGGTCCCATCCTTAATCCTTCCATCCAGAAGCATCTTTGTGGGGGTGTGATGGGTGAGGAGCGTGATGGGAGAGGTTCCTGTGAAGATCACTGATCTGTTCACAGCCCAATGCGTGGCCAGGAGATGCCGTTCGCAATTGGAGAAACTCCTCTCTACATCTGTGAGCACCCTGGAGGAATAAACTACCGGTCTCAGCTTGCCGTGCCGCTCCTGGAGCAACACGGCGCTCAGGCTGTCCCCACTAGCGGCTACCTCCAGGAAGAACTCCTCTCCCCCATCTATGGCCCCTAGGGCTGGCGCGGTCTGCAGATCTCTTTTCAACTTCTCGAATGCTGCCTGGCACCCCTCATCCCAAGACCACTCGACTCCCTTGTGTAAGAGTCGGAGTAGCGGGGCTGCTGTGGCAGCATAGTCCTCGACGAAATCTCTGCAGTACCCGGTCAATCCCAAAAAGGACCTTACACCCGTTACTGTGTTGGGGATCGGCAGGTCTTGTACTGATTCCCTTCTGGCCTTATCTATGGCTCTTTCTCCAGCGTGGATGGCCAGACCCAGGAATTTGACTTCCTGCTGGCCGATCTGTGCTTTCTTTGGGTTTACTTTGAAACCCTTCCTTTCTAACAGTTCCAATAATTCGGCTAATAGTGGGCCGTGCTCCTCCCTTGTGTCCGTGAACAGGAGTAGGTCGTCCACATACTGCACTATCTGATTGGGCTGGCTAAATTCTTTTAAACTCCCCGCCATGCATTGATGGAAAATGCTGGGGCTGTTGTGAAAACCCTGTGGCAAGCAGTTCCAAGTGTACTGTTGCCCTTTGAAAGTAAAGGCAACCTTGTACTGATCCTCCCGCCGCAGCGGAATGGACCAGAAACCGTTCGAGATGTCCAGCACCGTGAACGTGGTCGCCGATGCTGGAATACTCCCTATTAGGTCTGCAACTGCTGCTACCGTGGGCGCGCAGGCTGGGATGTTACTATTGAGGACTCTGTAGTCCACCGTGGCTCTCCACGAATTGTCCGGCTTCTTTACCGGCCATAAGGGGGAGTTCACGTGAGTGGCTATTGGTCTCAATACGCCCTGCTGCACCAATGAAGATATTGCGGTCTCCATGTCGGGTTCTGCCTCCTTGGGGAAATTATACTGCTTTTGGGGCCGGATCATGGGGTCCCCGTCTACGCTGACTTCAAACCCAGTGACTCTCCCACAGTCGTGCTTGTGGGTGGCAAACGCGGTCAGATTTTCCGACACACACGCCTGCAAGTCCGTTGGGACATTCGCTACCATGAGCTCGAGATCGTAACCTCCTGACGGCTTCATGGTGCACAGGGCCCCCTTTTCTTCCCTCCCTGGGATTACGACTACCTTACCTAAACCGCTCTCGGCTCCCCAGAGACAGTGATTTCTCAGGTCCACGAGGATCCCGTGTTCCACCAAGAAATCAGCCCCGAGGATACCTTTTCCACCCCCCTCACTCCACTTCAATAGGATACACGTCCATGTGGTGTGGAGTGCTCCCAAATGAATGGAGAGCGGGATGGAGTACGCGCCAGCCTGTTCTCTGCCTGTGAAACCCGCTACTAAGAATGGAGCCTGGGTGGACAGAGGTGAGGCAAAAGGTCTAGCTGTGTGGATCACGGTACACGAAGCTCCCGTATCCAACAGGTAACTACCCTTTTCCCTTTCCACCTCCATTTCCACCACAGGTCTTCTCCAGGCGTCATAGCGGAGCGGACACAAGTAGACAGGCTGCGCAGGCGTCAGTCATTTAGGTGCTTCGGTTGGGGTCTCAGGAGCGATAGGGCTGTTGGCGACCGCTACCTTCCCCTGCGAGGTCATCGGAGACCGCATAGTCTCCAAGACTGACTCAATCGTAGCGGGATCCACAACCGCACCACCTCCTGTTGTTGGGGCAGGGGCTACGGTTGGGTTCTGGGCTGGTGCTGGGGCAGCGGTCTGGGCTTGGGCTTGGACTGGTGCTGGGGCAACGGTCTGGGCTTGGGCTCGGGCTTGGGCTGCGGCGAACATTCTCTCTCTCTTATCCTTTCATGGATTTCTACAGTCCTTGCGCCAATGACCCTCCTTCCACACCCGTAACAACTGCTGTTGGCTTGGGGAGGGCGATTCCCCTCCTGATGCCATTCCTTTTTAGCAGAAGCTGCGGGCCTTGCCTCATGTACCTTTCCTTTTAAAACAGGCGTTTTCCTACCCTTGTTGTTCCTGTAACTGATCGTGAGCTGATCAAGTACTAGTTCCTCCGTGGAGCAGGCGTTAGTGGGGTCAAACCATGCTTTGGCATGCTCCCTCACTATTGGCAAGCAACCTGCTACCAGGCACTGGAGCCAATGAGCCCTTTGTTCATCATTTAGCGTGTTCCATTCCGGTCCTCCCGGGCAGCTGCGCCGATACACGGGCCACAACCTTCCGGCGAAAACCCGTGGGGGTTCTCCCTCTAGCTGCACTGTCTTTTCTAAACGGAGGAACGGAGTTCCGTCACCCTCTCCTATAATCTCCAGGATTTCATCCCGTAACAACTCATATTCCCTGTGCCCTCTCTTGCTCTCGTCAGGGAGACACTGGAGGAGCGAGCTGTCCAGGGAGAACAGCAGCATTTTGGACTGTTCAACCCCGTCGCAGTCATTAACTGCTGCGGTCTGCTCCACGTCCCTAAAATGGATGAAGGGGTCTCCTGACTCGGAGAGTTTTGGGATGTGACTTATCATTGCCCTCAGCTGTTGTGCGCTGTGGGGCATTATGATCTGATTCACAAGGGGTCCGTCCTCGCCATTGTCTTCATTCGGACCGAGCCTCCGGTGTCGAGTTGGACACATCGGCGCCGGCCCCGACTCTACTATCTGGTGTTGCTCTACCTCAAGAATCTCTTCATCTACCGTCTCCGTTTCCTTCCCCGGAGTCCAAGACTCATCATAAGCAGGAGGCGCAGAGGGTTCGGGGGTTGGTTCCTGAACTATCTCTTGTGGAATCGGTCTTTTGGATTCCTTGGCTAGCAATAGCTGGCTCGCTGGTGGGTTTATGAGACACACCAACCCGTTTGCCTTGGCTAGGACCGTTCTCAGGTCCTCTTGCTCCCGACGGCAAGCGCTGTGGTCGGTGCTCTCAGATCTATCCTCCATGGCCATCTTATATGCTGCCCTGGCTCCCAGAAGATTTTCCTCTTGGGTCTCTATTTGCTTAGCTAGACGGAAACACCTCTCTCTCATTCTACCTTCACAGGCCTTGGCTTCAATGACCTGACATTTTAAATACTCTACCCGGGTTTCGTGGCAGCGAGTTGTGGAGTGGCGTTCCTGATTCAGCGCGTTAAGCGATTCAATCAGTTTTTGACCTCCCGCAACCTTTTCCTCTACGTCTGTAAGCAACCCTTTGATCTGGGCTGTTTGTGCTGCAACGACTTGGTCCAAAAGCTGGACTTGCTTCTTGTAGCACATCAGCCAGACCGCCTTTTCTACAGATTTCTTCTGCTCTTTACCCTCTGTCCACTTGATGGCTGCGTCTAGCGGGCGCCTGTCCCTTAATAGGTCAGATATCCATTGTTTTGTGAGGTTGACTTTTCCAAAAACATAATCCGCTATTCTTTCATCCATCACATTTCGTTTATTCAGACCTTGATCTAACACACTACTTTCCTGCTGCCAAGGTCCTGCCGCAGTCGCCATTTCTGTAGGGGGTTTCTCTTGCTCGTTCTGGTCTCCTGCCAGGCTTTGTGCAATAATTACCCTTGAGTGGTTCGACCCACTCTCCCCTACGGTTCTAGACCTTGGACTTAGATGCAGAGAACTGTAGTGCAGAGAAAGGACTCAATAGACCAGGTTGAATAGCACGAAATGGATGCTTTTATTTTTAAACAGTTTGAAGCATTACAAAATACATGTCATAGGCACAGATTAAAGTAACTACAATCATGTACAAATTTATGAACTTGACTCTATGGAAATGGGGAACACACGGCACGTCGTAAAAGGGGAAACACATTACGATTTAACCTTACTCCCTCCCCTAAATACCTGAACTAAGTTTTGACTTGAGGAACTCGGGATCATGCTCACCACTATCAGAATCACAAAAGGAGGTGTTCGCAGCCTTTCTGGCACAGCTTTCCGTCGTCGCGTGGATTTGGAAACTTCTGGCGCAGTTTGTTTTTCTCTCTCTCTCAGGCGATGAGGCAGTGGACACAGCCTCGGTGAGCGCTCGTCATGGCTGAAATCCACCAAGTCTGTTGTGGATTTGGGTTCATGGAACAGAACAACACCTCGATGGGATGTTGAGGCACGGAAGTGCTAGGCCCGGAGTGTCCTTTCTCTCCGGCCTGGATCGTCGTTTTCCCGAGGGTGTCTTCTCCTTCGGCCTGGGTCGTCGATGATCTCCCGACAACAGCACCCGGGCCACCCTCATCGTCTTCCCGTCGTGGCCGAGCCTTGTCTGGCTGAACACCGACCATGTTGTCTTTTCACCAAAATTGTCCGTCCAAAGCGTCTTTAAAAAGAAGAAGCGTCTTGATCGATTCCGAAGCTATCGAGGTAGAAGAGGCGCTGATGGACTTTTCAAAATCCATAGTTATACCCTTTTGGGACAGTCTTATCTCCCGCCAAATCATAGTCCTGTCTTTGTATTAATTTTGGCGGGCAGAAATCTCTGCAGGGGCGCTTTGTCTTGTAACGGGAGCCGGTGATAACTTAATTGGCCTTCCTGGCCGATAATGTCTTTTAATGTCTTTTACATTGTCACCGTGACTCGGTTCGCATATTGATCGGTCTGGAGATTTCCCTTGACGGCTGTTAAACGGTTTCTCCTTTGTACATTAAATGGGTATAAGTGTTCATGCATTGTCCGCCCATATCTTGATGGGCCCCATCCTGTTTGCCTGAAACCGTCCTGTACTTAGAATCCATTGAATATGTATGCTGTTTCCCTGAGTTTCGGTTTCCCGATACTGGCTTTCGCGTGCTTACTGTTTTCATTCCACAAGCCCGTCTGGCTTGCAGTAACAGAAATCAAATGGTCCAGAAACTGATCATGAGGCCCGGCGGCCATTTTGTATGCCCTTTTATCAAAGGTTTTTCTGTGCAAGCTTACTTTGGTCAACAAACTGTCTTATTTTATCCTGTTTTCTTGCGTGATTATTGCTGAAAATTTCGAATCTTACAACTTCCCCCAAACACATTGCACCACACTCACTCACACACTTCACCCAAACACATTGCACCGCACTCACTCACACACTTCAACCAAACACATTGCACCGCACTCACTCACACACTTCACCAAAACACATTGCACCGCAATCACTCACACACTTCACCCAAACACAACGCACCGCACTCACTGACACACTTCACCCAAACACATTGCACCACACTCACTCACACACTTCACCCAAACACATTGCACCATACTCACTCACACACTTCACCCAAACACAATGCACCGCACTCAATCACACACTTCACCCAAACACATTGCACCGTACTCACTGACACACTTCACCCAAACACATTGCACCGCACTCACTCACACACTTCACCCAAACACATTGCACCACACTCACTCACACACTTCACCCAAACACATTGCACCGCATTCATTCACACACTTCACCCAAACACATTGCACCGCACTCACTCACACACTTCACCCAAACACATTGCACCGCACGCAATCACACACTTCACCCAAACACATTGCACCGCACTCCCTCACACACTTCACCCAAACACATTGCACCGCACTGACACACACTTCACCCAAACACATTGCACCGCACTCACTCACACACTTCACCAAACACATTGCACCGCACTGACTCACACACTTCACCCAAACACATTGCACCATACTCACTGACACACTTCACCTAAACACATTGCACCGCACTCACTCACACACTTCACCCAAACACATTGCACCGCACTCACTCACATACTTAACCCAAACACATTGCACCGCATTCACTCACACACTTCACCCAAACACATTGCACCGTACTCACTCACACACTTCACCCAAACACATTGCACCGTACTCACTCGCACACTTCACCCAAACACATTGCACCGCACTCACTCGCACACTTCACCCAAACACATTGCACCGCACTCACTCACACACTTCACCCAAACACATTGCACCGTACTCACTCACACATTTCACCCAAACACATTGCACCGCACTCACTCACACACTTCAACCAAACACATTGCACCGCACGCAATCACACACTTCACCCAAACACATTGCACCGCACTGACTCATATACTTCACCCAAACACATTGCACCGCACTGACACACACTTCACCCAAACACATTGCACCGCACTCACTCACACACTTCACCCAAACACATTGCACCGCACTGACACACACTTCACCCAAACACATTGCACCGCACTCACTCACACACTTCACTCAAACAAATTGCACCGCACTCACTCACACACTTCACCCAAACACATTGCACCGCACTCACTCACACACTTCACTCAAACAAATTGCACCGCACTCACTCACACACTTCACCCAAACACATTGCACCGCACTCACTCACACACTTCACCCAAACACATTGCACCGCACTCAATCACACACTTCACCCAAACACATTGCCACGCACTCAGTGACACACTTCACCCAAACACATTGCACCGCACTCAATCACACACTTCACCCAAACACATTGCACCGCACTCACTCACACACTTCACCCAAACAAATTGCACCGTACTCACTCGCACACTTCACCCAAACACATTGCACCGCACTCACTCAAACACTTCACCCAAACACATTGCACCGCACTCACTCACACACTTCACCCAAACACATTGCACCGCACTGACACGCACTTCACCCAAACACATTGAACCGCACTCACTCACACACTTCACCCAAACACATTGCACCGCACTCACTCAAACATTTCACCCAAACACATTGCACCATACTCACTCACACACTTCACCCAAACACATTCCAGCGCACTGACTCACACACTTCACCCAAACACATTGCACCATACTCGCTCACACACTTCACCCAAACAAATTGCACCGTACTCACTCACACACTTCACCAAACACATTGCACCGCACTCACTCACACACTTCACCCAAACACATTGCACCGCACTCACTCACACACTTCACCCAAACACATTGCACCGCACTGACACACACTTCACCCAAACACATTGAACCGCACTCACTCACACACTTCACCCAAACACATTGCACCGCACTCACTCACACATTTCACCCAAACACATTGCACCATACTCACTCACACACTTCACCCAAACACATTCCACCGCACTGACTCACACACTTCACCCAAACACATTGCACCATACTCGCTCACACACTTCACCCAAACAAATTGCACCGTACTCACACACTTCACCCAAACACATTGCACCGCACTCACTCACACACTTCACCCAAACACATTGCACCGCATTCACTCACACACTTCACCCAAACACATTGCACCGCACTCACTCACACACTTCACCCAAACACATTGCACCGCATTCACTCACACACTTCACCCAAACACATTGCACCGCACTCACTCACACACTTCACCCAAACAAATTGCACCGTACTCACTCACACACTTCACCCAAACACAATGCACCGCACTCACTCACACACTTCACCCAAACACATTGCACCGCACTCACTCACACACTTCACCCAAACACATTGCACCACACTCACTCACACACTTCACCCGAACACATTGCACCGCACTGACTCACACACTTCACCCAAACACATTGCCAAGCACTCAGTGACACACTTCACCCAAACACATTGCACCGCACTCAATCACACACTTCACCCAAACACATTGCACCGCACTCACTCACACACTTCACCCAAACACATTGCACCGTACTCACTCGCACACTTCACCCAAACACATTGCACCGCACTCACTCAAAAACTTCACCCAAACACATTGCACCGTACTCACTCACACACTTCACCCAAACACATTGCACCGCACTGACACACACTTCACCCAAACACATTGAACCGCACTCACTCACAAACTTCACCCAAACACATTGCACCGCACTCACTCACACATTTCACCCAAACACATTGCACCATACTCACTCACACACTTCACCCAAACACATTCCACCGCACTGACTCACACACTTCACCCAAACACATTGCACCATACTCGCTCACACGCTTCACCCAAACAAATTGCACCGTACTCACTCACACACTTCACCCAAACACATTGCAACGCACTCACTCACACACTTCACCCAAACACATTGCACCGCACTCACTCACACACTTCACCCAAACACATTGCACCGCACTCACTCACACGCTTCACCCAAACACAATGCACTGCACTCACTCACACACTTCACCCAAACACATTGCACCGCACTCACTCACACACTTCACCCAAACACAATGCACTGCACTCACTCACACACTTCACCCAAACACATTGCACCGCACTCACTCACACACTTCACCCAAACACAATGCACCGCACTCACTCACACACTTCACCCAAACACATTGCACCGCATTCACTCACACACTTCACCCAAACACATTGCACCGTACTCACTCACACACTTCGCCCAAACACATTGCACCGCACTCACTCACAAACTTCAACCAAACACATTACACCGCACTCACTCACACACTTCACCCAAACACATTGCACTGCACTCACTCACACACTTCACCCAAACACATTGCACCGCACTCAATCACACACTTCACCCAAACACATTGCCACGCACTCAGTGACACACTTCACCCAAACACATTGCACCGCACTCAATCACACACTTCACCCAAACACATTGCACCGCACTCACTCACACACTTCACCCAAACACATTGCACCGTACTCACTCGCACACTTCACCCAAACACATTGCACCGCACTCACTCAAACACTTCACCCAAACACATTGCACCGCACTCACTCACACACTTCACCCAAACACATTGCACCGCACTGACACACACTTCACCCAAACACATTGAACCGCACTCACTCACACACTTCACCCAAAGACATTGCATCGCACTCACTCACACATTTCACCCAAACACATTGCACCATACTCACTCACACACTTCACCCAAACACATTCCACCGCACTGACTCACACACTTCACCCAAACACATTGCACCATACTCGCTCACACACTTCACCCAAACAAATTGCACCGTACTCACTCACACACTTCACCCAAACACAATGCACTGCACTCACTCACACACTTCACCCAAACACATTGCACCGCACTCACTCACACACTTCACCCAAACACAATGCACTGCACTCACTCATACACTTCACCCAAACACATTGCACCGCACTCACTCACACACTTCACCCAAACACATTGCACCGTACTCACTCACACACTTCACCCAAACACATTGCACCGTACTCACTCGCACACTTCACCCAAACACATTGCACGCACTCACTCACACACTTCACCCAAACACATTGCACCGTACTCACTCACACACTTCACCCAAACACATTGCACCGTACTCACTTGCACACTTCACCCAAACACATTGCACCGCACTCACTCGCACACTTCACCCAAACACATTGCACCGCACTCACTCACACACTTCACCCAAACACATTGCACCGCACTCACTCACACATTTCACCCAAACACATTGCACCGCACTCACTCACACACTTCAACCAAACACATTGCACCGCATGCAATCACACACTTCACCCAAACACATTGCACCGCACGAACTCATATACTTCACCCAAACACATTGCACCGCACTGACACACACTTCACCCAAACAGATTGCACCGCACTCATTCACACACTTCACCCAAACACATTGCACCGCACTGACACACACTTCACCCAAACACATTGCACCGCACTCACTCACACACTTTACTCAAACAAATTGCACCGCACTCACTCACACTTCACCCAAACACATTGCACCGCACTCACTCACACACTTCACTCAAACAAATTGCACCGCACTCACACACACTTCACCCAAACACATTGCACCGCACTCACTCACACACTTCACCCAAACACATTGCACCGCACTCACTCACACACTTCACTCAAACAAATTGCACCGCACTCACTCACACACTTCACCCAAACACATTGCACCGCACTCACTCACACACTTCACCCAAACACATTGCACCGCACTCAATCACACACTTCACCCAAACACATTACACTGCACTCAGTGACACACTTCACCCAAACAAATTGCACCGTACTCACTCACACACTTCACCCAAACACAATGCACCGCACTCACTCACACACTTCACCCAAACACATTGCACCGCACTCACTCACACACTTCACCCAAACACATTGCACCACACTCACTCACACACTTCACCCGAACACATTGCACCGCACTGACTCACACACTTCACCCAAACACATTGCCACGCACTCAGTGACACACTTCACCCAAACACATTGCACCGCACTCAATCACACACTTCACCCAAACACATTGCACCGCACTCACTCACACACTTCACCCAAACACATTGCACCGTACTCACTCGCACACTTCACCCAAACACATTGCACCGCACTCACTCAAAAACTTCACCCAAACACATTGCACCTTACTCACTCACACACTTCACCCAAACACATTGCAACGCACTGACACACACTTCACCCAAACACATTGAACCGCACTCACTCACAAACTTCACCCAAACACATTGCACCGCACTCACTCACACATTTCACCCAAACACATTGCACCATACTCACTCACACACTTCACCCAAACACATTCCACCGCACTGACTCACACACTTCACCCAAACACATTGCACCATACTCGCTCACAAGCTTCACCCAAACAAATTGCACCGTACTCACTCACACACTTCACCCAAACACATTGCAACGCACTCACTCACACACTTCACCCAAACACATTGCACCGCACTCTCTCACACACTTCACCCAAACACATTGCACCGCACTCACTCACACACTTCACCCAAACACATTGCACTGCACTCACTCACACACTTCACCCAAACCCATTGCACCGCACTGACACACACTTCACCCAAACACATTGCCCCGCACTCACTCACACACTTCACCCAAACACATTACACTGCACTCACTCACACACTTCACCCAACCACAATGCACCGCACTCACTCACACGCTTCACCCAAACACAATGCACTGCACTCACTCACACACTTCACCCAAACACATTGCACCGCACTCACTCACACACTTCACCCAAACACAATGCACCGCACTCCCTCACACACTTCACCCAAACACATTGCACCGCATTCACTCACACACTTCACCCAAACACATTGCACCGCACTCACTCACACACTTCACCCAAACACATTGCACCGCACTGACACACACTTCACCCAAACACATTGAACCGCACTCACTCACACACTTCACCCAAAGACATTGCATCGCACTCACTCACACATTTCACCCAAACACATTGCACCATACTCACTCACACACTTCACCCAAACACATTCCACCGCACTGACTCACACACTTCACCCAAACACATTGCACCATACTCGCTCACACACTTCACCCAAACAAATTGCACCGTACTCACTCACACACTTCACCCAAACACAATGCACTGCACTCACTCACACACTTCACCCAAACACATTGCACCGCACTCACTCACACACTTCACCCAAACACAATGCACTGCACTCACTCACACACTTCACCCAAACACATTGCACCGCACTCACTCACACACTTCACCCAAACACAATGCACCGCACTCACTGACACACTTCACCCAAACACAATGCACCGCACTCACTGACACACTTCACCCAAACACATTGCACCGCACTCACTCACACACTTCACCCAAACACAATGCACCGCACTCACTCACACACTTCACCCAAACACAATGCACCGCACTCACTGACACACTTCACCCAAACACATTGCACCATACTCGCTCACACACTTCACCCAAACAAATTGCACCGTACTCACACACTTCACCCAAACACATTGCACCGCATTCACTCACACACTTCACCCAAACACATTGCACCGCACTCACTCACATACTTCACCCAAACACATTGCACTGCACTCACTCACACACTTCACCCAAACCCATTGCACCGCACTGACACACACTTCACCCAAACACATTGCACCGCACTCACTCACACACTTCATCCAAACACATTACACTGCACTCACTCACACACTTCACCCAAACAAATTGCACCGTACTCACTCACACACTTCACCCAAACACAATGCACCGCACCCACTCACACACTTCACCCAAACACATTGCACCGCACTCACTCACACACTTCTCCCAAACACATTGCACCGCACTGACACACACTTCACCCAAACACATTGAACCGCACTCACTCACACACTTCACCCAAAGACATTGCATCGCACTCACTCACACATTTCACCCAAACACATTGCACCATACTCACTCACACACTTCACCCAAACACATTCCACCGCACTGACTCACACACTTCACCCAAACACATTGCACCATACTCGCTCACACACTTCACCCAAACAAATTGCACCGTACTCACTCACACACTTCACCCAAACACAATGCACTGCACTCACTCACACACTTCACCCAAACACATTGCACCGCACTCACTCACACACTTCACCCAAACACAATGCACTGCACTCACTCACACACTTCACCCAAACACATTGCACCGCACTCACTCACACACTTCACCCAAACACAATGCACCGCACTCACTCACACACTTCACCCAAACACAATGCACCGCACTCACTGACACACTTCACCCAAACACAATGCACCGCACTCACTGACACACTTCACCCAAACACATTGCACTGCACTCACTCACACACTTCACCCAAACACAATGCACCGCACTCACTCACACACTTCACCCAAACACAATGCACCGCACTCACTGACACACTTCACCCAAACACATTGCACCATACTCGCTCACACACTTCACCCAAACAAATTGCACCGTACTCACTCACACACTTCACCCAAACACATTGCACCGCACTCACTCACACACTTCACCCAAACACATTGCACCGCATTCAGTCACACACTTCACCCAAACACATTGCACCGCACTCACTCACATACTTCACCCAAACACATTGCACTGCACTCACTCACACACTTCACCCAAACCCATTGCACCGCACTGACACACACTTCACCCAAACACATTGCACCGCACTCACTCACACACTTCATCCAAACACATTACACTGCACTCACTCACACACTTCACCCAAACAAATTGCACCGTACTCACTCACACACTTCACCCAAACACAATGCACCGCACCCACTCACACACTTCACCCAAACACATTACACTGCACTCACTCATACACTTCACCCAAACACATTGCATCGTACTCACTCACACACTTCACCCAAACACATTGCACCGCACTCACTCACACACTTCACCCAAACACATTGCACCGCACTCACTCACACACTTCACACAAACACATTGCACCGCACTGACTCACACACTTCACCCAAACACATTGCCACGCACTCAGTGACACACTTCACCCAAACACATTGCACCGCACTCAATCACACACTTCACCCAAACACATTGCACCGCACTCACTCACACACTTCACCCAAACACATTGCACCGTACTCACTCGCACACTTCACCCAAACACATTGCACCGCACTCACTCAAACACTTCACCCAAACACATTGCACCGCACTGACACACACTTCACCCAAACACATTGCACCGCACTCACTCACACACTTCACCCAAACACATTGCACCGCACTGACACACACTTCACCCAAACACATTGAACCGCACTCACTCACACACTTCACCCAAACACATTGCACCATACTCACTCACACACTTCACCCAAACACATTGCACCGCACTCACTCACACACTTCACCAAACACATTGCACCGCACTGACTCACACACTTCACCCAAACACATTGCACCATACTCACTGACACACTTCACCCAAACACATTGCACCGCACTCACTCACACACTTCACCCAAACACATTGCACCGCACTCACTCACATACTTAACCCAAACACATTGCACCGCATTCACTCACACACTTCACCCAAACACATTGCACCGTACTCACTCACACACTTCACCCAAACACATTGCACCGTACTCACTCGCACACTTCACCCAAACACATTGCACCGCACTCACTCGCACACTTCACCCAAACACATTGCACCGCACTCACTCACACACTTCACCCAAACACATTGCACCGTACTCACTCACACATTTCACCCAAACACATTGCACCGCACTCACTCACACACTTCAACCAAACACATTGCACCGCACGCAATCACACACTTCACCCAAACACATTGCACCGCACTCACTCATATACTTCACCCAAACACATTGCACCGCACTGACACACACTTCACCCAAACACATTGCACCGCACTCACTCACACACTTCACCCAAACACATTGCACCGCACTGACACACACTTCACCCAAACACATTGCACCGCACTCACTCACACACTTCACTCAAACAAATTGCACCGCACTCACTCACACACTTCACCCAAACACATTGCACCGCACTCACTCACACACTTCACTCAAACAAATTGCACCGCACTCACTCACACACTTCACCCAAACACATTGCACCGCACTCACTCACACACTTCACCCAAACACATTGCACCGCACTCAATCACACACTTCACCCAAACACATTGCCACGCACTCAGTGACACACTTCACCCAAACACATTGCACCGCACTCAATCACACACTTCACCCAAACACATTGCACCGCACTCACTCACACACTTCACCCAAACAAATTGCACCGTACTCACTCGCACACTTCACCCAAACACATTGCACCGCACTCACTCAAACACTTCACCCAAACACATTGCACCGCACTCACTCACACACTTCACCCAAACACATTGCACCGCACTGACACGCACTTCACCCAAACACATTGAACCGCACTCACTCACACACTTCACCCAAACACATTGCACCGCACTCACTCAAACATTTCACCCAAACACATTGCACCATACTCACTCACACACTTCACCCAAACACATTCCAGCGCACTGACTCACACACTTCACCCAAACACATTGCACCATACTCGCTCACACACTTCACCCAAACAAATTGCACCGTACTCACTCACACACTTCACCAAACACATTGCACCGCACTCACTCACACACTTCACCCAAACACATTGCACCGCACTCACTCACACACTTCACCCAAACACATTGCACCGCACTGACACACACTTCACCCAAACACATTGAACCGCACTCACTCACACACTTCACCCAAACACATTGCACCGCACTCACTCACACATTTCACCCAAACACATTGCACCATACTCACTCACACACTTCACCCAAACACATTCCACCGCACTGACTCACACACTTCACCCAAACAAATTGCACCGTACTCACACACTTCACCCAAACACATTGCACCGCACTCACTCACACACTTCACCCAAACACATTTCACCGTACTCAATCACACACTTCACCCAAACACATTTCACCACACTCACTCACACACTTCACCCAAACACATTGCACCGTACTCACTCGCACACTTCACCCAAACACATTGCACCGCACTCACTCACACACTTGACCCAAACACATTGCAACGCACTCACTCACACACTTCACCCAAACACATTGCACCACGCTCACTCACACACTTCACCCAAACACATTGCACCGCACTGACACACACTTCACCCAAACACATTGCACCGCACTCACTCAAACACTTCACCCAAACACATTGCACCGCACTGACTCACGCACTTCACCCAAACACATTGCACTGTACTCACTCACACACTTCAACCAAACACATTGCACCGCACTGACTCACACACTTCACCCAAACACGTTGCACCTCACTCACTCACACACTTCACCCAAACACATTGCACCGTACTCACTGACACACTTCACCCAAACACATTGCACCGCACTCACTCACACACTTCACCCAAACACATTGCACCGCACTCAGTCACACGCCTCACCCAAACACATTTCTCCGCACTCACTCACACACTTCACCCAAACACATTGCACCGCACTCACTCACACACTTCACCCAAACAGATTGCACCGCACTCACTGACACACTTCACCCAAACACATTGCACCGCACTCACTCACACACTTCACCCAAACACATTGCACCGCACTCACTCACACACTTCACCCAAACACATTGCACCGCACTCACTCACACACTTCACCCAAACACATTGCACCGCATTCACTCACACACTTCACCCAAACACATTGCACCGTACTCACTCACACACTTCACCCAAACACATTGCACTGCACTCACTCACACACGTCACCCAAACACATTGCACCGCACTCACTCACACACTTCACCCAAACACATTGCACCGCACTCACTCACACACTTCACCCAAACACATTGCACCGCACTCACTCACACACGTCACCCAAACACATTGCACCGCACTCACTCACACACTTCACCCAAACACATTGCACCGCACTCACTCACACACTTCACCCAAACACATTGCACCGCACTGATTCACACTTCACCCAAACACATTGCACCGCACTCACTCACACACTTCACCCAAACACATTGCACCGCACTCACTCACACGCTTCACCCAAACACATTGCACCGCACTCACTCACACACTTCACCCAAACACATTGCACCGCACTCACTCACACACTTCACCCATACACATTGCACCGCACTCACTCACACACTTCACCCAAACACATTGCACCGCACTCACTCACACACTTCACCCAAACACATTGCACCGCACTCACTCACACACTTCACCCAAACACATTGCACCGTACTCACTCGCACACTTCACCCAAACACATTGCACCGTACTAACTCGCACACTTCACCCAAACACATTGCACCGCACTCACTCACACACTTGACCCAAACACATTGCACCGCACTCACTCACACACTTCACCCAAACACATTGCACCGCGCTCACTCACACAGTTCACCCAAACACATTGCACCGCACTCACTCACACACTTCACCCAAACACATTGCGCTACACTCACTCACACACTTCACCCAAACACATTGCCACGCATTCAGTGACACACTTCACCCAAACTCATTGCACCGCACTCACTCACACACTTCACCCAAACACTTTGCACCGCACTCACTCACACACTTCACCCAAACACATTGCACCGCACTCACTCACACACTTCACCCAAACACATTGCACCGTACTCAATCACACACTTCACCCAAACACATTTCACCACACTCACTCACACACTTCACCCAAACACATTGCACCGCACGCATTCACACATTTCACCCAAACACATTGCACCGCACTCACTCACACACTTCACCCAAACACATTGCACGGCACTCACTCACACATTTCACCCAAACACATTGCGCTACACTCACTCACACACTTCACCCAAACACATTGCCACGCATTCAGTGACACACTTCACCCAAACTCATTGCACCGCACTCACTCACACAATTCACCCAAACACTTTGCACCGCACTCACTCACACACTTCACCCAAACACATTGCACCGCACTCACTCACACACTTCACCCAAACACATTTCACCGTACTCAATCACACACTTCACCCAAACACATTTCACCACACTCACTCACACACTTCACCCAAACACATTGCACCGTACTCACTCGCACACTTCACCCAAACACATTGCACCGCACTCACTCACACACTTGACCCAAACACATTGCACCGCACTCACTCACACACTTCACCCAAACACATTGCACCACGCTCACTCACACACTTCACCCAAACACATTGCACCGCACTGACACACACTTCACCCAAACACATTGCACCGCACTCACTCAAACACTTCACCCAAACACATTGCACCGCACTGACTCACGCACTTCACCCAAACACATTGCACTGTACTCACTCACACACTTCAACCAAACACATTGCACCGCACTGACTCACACACTTCACCCAAACACGTTACACTTCACCCAAACACTTTGCACCTCACTCACTCACACACTTCACCCAAACACATTGCACCGTACTCACTGACACACTTCACCCAAACACATTGCACCGCACTCACTCACACACTTCACCCAAACACATTGCACCGCACTCAGTCACACGCCTCACCCAAACACATTTCTCCGCACTCACTCACACACTTCACCCAAACACATTGCACCGCACTCACTCACACACTTCACCCAAACACATTGCACCGCACTCACTCACACACTTCACCCAAACACATTGCACCGCACTCACTGACACACTTCACCCAAACACATTGCACCGCACTCACTCACACACTTCACCCAAACACATTGCACCGCACTCACTCACACACTTCACCCAAACACATTGCACCGCACTCACTCACACACTTCACCCAAACACATTGCACCGCATTCACTCACACACTTCACCCAAACACATTGCACCGTACTCACTCACACACTTCACCCAAACACATTGCACTGCACTCACTCACACACGTCACCCAAACACATTGCACCGCACTCACTCACACACTTCACCCAAACACATTGCACCGCACTCACTCACACACTTCACCCAAACACATTGCACCGCACTCACTCACACACGTCACCCAAACACATTGCACCGCACTCACTCACACACTTCACCCAAACACATTGCACCGCACTCACTCACACACTTCACCCAAACACATTGCACCGCACTGATTCACACTTCACCCAAACACATTGCACCGCACTCACTCACACACTTCACCCAAACACATTGCACCGCACTCACTCACACGCTTCACCCAAACACATTGCACCGCACTCACTCACACACTTCACCCAAACACATTGCACCGCACTCACTCACACACTTCACCCATACACATTGCACCGCACTCACTCACACACTTCACCCAAACACATTGCACCGCACTCACTCACACACTTCACCCAAACACATTGCACCGCACTCACTCACACACTTCACCCAAACACATTGCACCGTACTCACTCGCACACTTCACCCAAACACATTGCACCGTACTAACTCGCACACTTCACCCAAACACATTGCACCGCACTCACTCACACACTTGACCCAAACACATTGCACCGCACTCACTCACACACTTCACCCAAACACATTGCACCGCGCTCACTCACACAGTTCACCCAAACACATTGCACCGCACTCACTCACACACTTCACCCAAACACATTGCGCTACACTCACTCACACACTTCACCCAAACACATTGCCACGCATTCAGTGACACACTTCACCCAAACTCATTGCACCGCACTCACTCACACACTTCACCCAAACACTTTGCACCGCACTCACTCACACACTTCACCCAAACACATTGCACCGCACTCACTCACACACTTCACCCAAACACATTGCACCGTACTCAATCACACACTTCACCCAAACACATTTCACCACACTCACTCACACACTTCACCCAAACACATTGCACCGTACTCACTCGCACACTTCACCCAAACACATTGCACCGCACTCACTCACACACTTGACCCAAACACATTGCACCGCACTCACTCACACACTTGACCCAAACAAATTGCACCGCACTCACTCACACACTTCACCCAAACATATTGCACCACGCTCACTCACGCACGTCACCCAAACACATTGCACCGCACTGACACACACTTCACCCAAACACATTGCACCGCACTCACTCAAACACTTCACCCAAACACATTGCACCGCACTGACTCACGCACTTCACCCAATCACATTGCACTGTACTCACTCACACACTTCAACCAAACACATTGCACCGCACTGACTCACACACTTCACCCAAACACGTTGCACCTCACTCACTCACACACTTCACCCAAACACATTGCACCGTACTCACTGACACACTTCACCCAAACACATTGCACCGCACTCACTCACACGCCTCACCCAAACACATTTCTCCGCACTCACTCACACACTTCACCCAAACACATTGCACCACACTCACTCACACACTTCACCCAAACCCATTGCACCGCACTCACACACACACTTCACCCAAACACATTGCTCCGCACTGACACACACTTCACCCAAACACATTGCACCGCACTCACTCACACACTTCACCCAAACACATTGCACCGCACTCACTCACACACTTCACTCAAACACATTGCACCGCACTCACTCACACACTTCACCCAAACACATTGCACCGCACTCACTGACACACTTCACCCAAACACATTGCACCGCACTCACTCACACACTTCACCCAAACACATTGCACCGCACTCACTCACACACTTCACCCAAACACATTGCACCGCACTCACTCACACACTTCACCCAAACACATTGCACCGCATTCACTCACACACTTCACCCAAACACATTGCACCGTACTCACTCACACACTTCACCCAAACACATTGCACTGCACTCACTCACACACGTCACCCAATCACATTGCACCGCACTCACTCACACACTTCACCCAAACACATTGCACCGCACTCACTCACACACTTCACCCAAACACATTGCACCGCACTCACTCACACACGTCACCCAAACACATTGCACCGCACTCACTCACACACTTCACCCAAACACATTGCACCGCACTCACTCACACACTTCACCCAAACACATTGCACCGCACTGACTCACACTTCACCCAAACACATTGCACCGCACTCACTCACACACTTCACCCAAACACATTGCACCGCACTCACTCACACACTTCACCCAAACACATTGCACCGCACTCACTGACACACTTCACCCAAACACATTGCACCGCACTCACTCACACACTTCACCCAAACACATTGCACCGCACTCACTCACACACTTCACCCAAACACATTGCACCGCACTCACTCACACACTTCACCCAAACACATTGCACCGCATTCACTCACACACTTCACCCAAACACATTGCACCGTACTCACTCACACACTTCACCCAAACACATTGCACTGCACTCACTCACACACGTCACCCAAACACATTGCACCGCACTCACTCACACACTTCACCCAAACACATTGCACCGCACTCACTCACACACTTCACCCAAACACATTGCACCGCACTCACTCACACACGTCACCCAAACACATTGCACCGCACTCACTCACACACTTCACCCAAACACATTGCACCGCACTCACTCACACACTTCACCCAAACACATTGCACCGCACTGATTCACACTTCACCCAAACACATTGCACCGCACTCACTCACACACTTCACCCAAACACATTGCACCGCACTCACTCACACGCTTCACCCAAACACATTGCACCGCACTCACTCACACACTTCACCCAAACACATTGCACCGCACTCACTCACACACTTCACCCATACACATTGCACCGCACTCACTCACACACTTCACCCAAACACATTGCACCGCACTCACTCACACACTTCACCCAAACACATTGCACCGCACTCACTCACACACTTCACCCAAACACATTGCACCGTACTCACTCGCACACTTCACCCAAACACATTGCACCGTACTAACTCGCACACTTCACCCAAACACATTGCACCGCACTCACTCACACACTTGACCCAAACACATTGCACCGCACTCACTCACACACTTCACCCAAACACATTGCACCGCGCTCACTCACACAGTTCACCCAAACACATTGCACCGCACTCACTCACACACTTCACCCAAACACATTGCGCTACACTCACTCACACACTTCACCCAAACACATTGCCACGCATTCAGTGACACACTTCACCCAAACTCATTGCACCGCACTCACTCACACACTTCACCCAAACACTTTGCACCGCACTCACTCACACACTTCACCCAAACACATTGCACCGCACTCACTCACACACTTCACCCAAACACATTGCACCGTACTCAATCACACACTTCACCCAAACACATTTCACCACACTCACTCACACACTTCACCCAAACACATTGCACCGCACGCATTCACACATTTCACCCAAACACATTGCACCGCACTCACTCACACACTTCACCCAAACACATTGCACGGCACTCACTCACACATTTCACCCAAACACATTGCGCTACACTCACTCACACACTTCACCCAAACACATTGCCACGCATTCAGTGACACACTTCACCCAAACTCATTGCACCGCACTCACTCACACAATTCACCCAAACACTTTGCACCGCACTCACTCACACACTTCACCCAAACACATTGCACCGCACTCACTCACACACTTCACCCAAACACATTTCACCGTACTCAATCACACACTTCACCCAAACACATTTCACCACACTCACTCACACACTTCACCCAAACACATTGCACCGTACTCACTCGCACACTTCACCCAAACACATTGCACCGCACTCACTCACACACTTGACCCAAACACATTGCACCGCACTCACTCACACACTTCACCCAAACACATTGCACCACGCTCACTCACACACTTCACCCAAACACATTGCACCGCACTGACACACACTTCACCCAAACACATTGCACCGCACTCACTCAAACACTTCACCCAAACACATTGCACCGCACTGACTCACGCACTTCACCCAAACACATTGCACTGTACTCACTCACACACTTCAACCAAACACATTGCACCGCACTGACTCACACACTTCACCCAAACACGTTACACTTCACCCAAACACTTTGCACCTCACTCACTCACACACTTCACCCAAACACATTGCACCGTACTCACTGACACACTTCACCCAAACACATTGCACCGCACTCACTCACACACTTCACCCAAACACATTGCACCGCACTCAGTCACACGCCTCACCCAAACACATTTCTCCGCACTCACTCACACACTTCACCCAAACACATTGCACCGCACTCACTCACACACTTCACCCAAACACATTGCACCGCACTCACTCACACACTTCACCCAAACACATTGCACCGCACTCACTGACACACTTCACCCAAACACATTGCACCGCACTCACTCACACACTTCACCCAAACACATTGCACCGCACTCACTCACACACTTCACCCAAACACATTGCACCGCACTCACTCACACACTTCACCCAAACACATTGCACCGCATTCACTCACACACTTCACCCAAACACATTGCACCGTACTCACTCACACACTTCACCCAAACACATTGCACTGCACTCACTCACACACGTCACCCAAACACATTGCACCGCACTCACTCACACACTTCACCCAAACACATTGCACCGCACTCACTCACACACTTCACCCAAACACATTGCACCGCACTCACTCACACACGTCACCCAAACACATTGCACCGCACTCACTCACACACTTCACCCAAACACATTGCACCGCACTCACTCACACACTTCACCCAAACACATTGCACCGCACTGATTCACACTTCACCCAAACACATTGCACCGCACTCACTCACACACTTCACCCAAACACATTGCACCGCACTCACTCACACGCTTCACCCAAACACATTGCACCGCACTCACTCACACACTTCACCCAAACACATTGCACCGCACTCACTCACACACTTCACCCATACACATTGCACCGCACTCACTCACACACTTCACCCAAACACATTGCACCGCACTCACTCACACACTTCACCCAAACACATTGCACCGCACTCACTCACACACTTCACCCAAACACATTGCACCGTACTCACTCGCACACTTCACCCAAACACATTGCACCGTACTAACTCGCACACTTCACCCAAACACATTGCACCGCACTCACTCACACACTTGACCCAAACACATTGCACCGCACTCACTCACACACTTCACCCAAACACATTGCACCGCGCTCACTCACACAGTTCACCCAAACACATTGCACCGCACTCACTCACACACTTCACCCAAACACATTGCGCTACACTCACTCACACACTTCACCCAAACACATTGCCACGCATTCAGTGACACACTTCACCCAAACTCATTGCACCGCACTCACTCACACACTTCACCCAAACACTTTGCACCGCACTCACTCACACACTTCACCCAAACACATTGCACCGCACTCACTCACACACTTCACCCAAACACATTGCACCGTACTCAATCACACACTTCACCCAAACACATTTCACCACACTCACTCACACACTTCACCCAAACACATTGCACCGTACTCACTCGCACACTTCACCCAAACACATTGCACCGCACTCACTCACACACTTGACCCAAACACATTGCACCGCACTCACTCACACACTTGACCCAAACAAATTGCACCGCACTCACTCACACACTTCACCCAAACATATTGCACCACGCTCACTCACGCACGTCACCCAAACACATTGCACCGCACTGACACACACTTCACCCAAACACATTGCACCGCACTCACTCAAACACTTCACCCAAACACATTGCACCGCACTGACTCACGCACTTCACCCAATCACATTGCACTGTACTCACTCACACACTTCAACCAAACACATTGCACCGCACTGACTCACACACTTCACCCAAACACGTTGCACCTCACTCACTCACACACTTCACCCAAACACATTGCACCGTACTCACTGACACACTTCACCCAAACACATTGCACCGCACTCACTCACACGCCTCACCCAAACACATTTCTCCGCACTCACTCACACACTTCACCCAAACACATTGCACCACACTCACTCACACACTTCACCCAAACCCATTGCACCGCACTCACACACACACTTCACCCAAACACATTGCTCCGCACTGACACACACTTCACCCAAACACATTGCACCGCACTCACTCACACACTTCACCCAAACACATTGCACCGCACTCACTCACACACTTCACTCAAACACATTGCACCGCACTCACTCACACACTTCACCCAAACACATTGCACCGCACTCACTGACACACTTCACCCAAACACATTGCACCGCACTCACTCACACACTTCACCCAAACACATTGCACCGCACTCACTCACACACTTCACCCAAACACATTGCACCGCACTCACTCACACACTTCACCCAAACACATTGCACCGCATTCACTCACACACTTCACCCAAACACATTGCACCGTACTCACTCACACACTTCACCCAAACACATTGCACTGCACTCACTCACACACGTCACCCAATCACATTGCACCGCACTCACTCACACACTTCACCCAAACACATTGCACCGCACTCACTCACACACTTCACCCAAACACATTGCACCGCACTCACTCACACACGTCACCCAAACACATTGCACCGCACTCACTCACACACTTCACCCAAACACATTGCACCGCACTCACTCACACACTTCACCCAAACACATTGCACCGCACTGACTCACACTTCACCCAAACACATTGCACCGCACTCACTCACACACGTCACCCAAACACATTGCACCGCACTCACTCACACGCTTCACCCAAACACATTGCACCGCACTCACTCACACACTTCACCCAAACACATTGCACCGCACTCACTCACACACTTCACCCATACACATTGCACCGCACTCACTCACACACTTCACCCAAACACATTGCACCGCACTCACTCACACACTTCACCCAAACACATTGCACCGCACTCACTCACACACTTCACCCAAACACATTGCACCGTACTCACTCGCACACTTCACCCAAACACATTGCACCACACTCACTCACACACTTGACCCAAACACATTGCACCGCACTCACTCACACACTTCACCCAAACACATTGCACCGCGCTCACTCACACACTTCACCCAAACACATTGCACCGCACTCACTCACACACTTCACCCAAACACATTGCACCGTACTCACTCGCACACTTCACCCAAACACATTGCACCGCACTCACTCACACACTTCACCCAAACACATTGCACCGCACTGACACACACTTCACCCAAACACATTGCCCCGCACTGACACAAACTTCATCCAAACACATTGCACCGCACTCACTCACACACTTCACCCAAACACATTGCACCGCACTCACTCACACACTTCACCCAAACACATCGCACCGCACTCACTCACACACTTCACCCAAACACATTGCAGCGCACTGACACACACTTCACCCAAACACATTGCACCGCACTGAGACATTTCACCCAAACACATTGCACCGCACTCACTCACACACCTCACCCAAACACAATGCTCCGCACTCACTCACACACTTCACCCAAACACATTGTACCGCACTCACTGACACACTTCACCCAAACACATTGCACCGCACTCACTCACACACTTCACCCAAACACATTGCACCGCACTCACTCACACACTTCTCCCAAACACATTGCACCGCACTCACTCACACACTTCTCCCAAACACATTGCACCGCACTCACTCACACGCTTCACCCAAACACATTGTACCGCACTGACAGACACTTCACCCAAACACATTGCACCGCACTCACTCACACACTTCACCCAAACACATTGCACCGCACTCACTCAGACACTTCACCCAAACACATTGCACCGCACTCACTCACACACTTCACCCAAACACATTGCAGCGCGCTCAATCTCACACTTCACCCAAACACATTGCACCGCACTGACACACACTTCACCCAAACACATTGCACCGCACTCACTCAAACACTTCACCCAAACACATTGCTCCGCACTCACACACACTTCACCCAAACACATTGCACCGCACTCACTCACACACTTCACCCAAACACATTGTACCGCACTGACACACACTTCACCCAAACACATTGCACCGCATTCACTCACACACTTCACCCAAACACATTGCACCGTAATCACTCACACACTTCACCCAAACACATTGCACCGCACTCACTCGCACACTTCACCCAAACACATTGCACCGCACTCAATCACACACTTCACCCAAACACATTGCACCGCACTCACTCACACAGTTCATCCAAACACATTGCACCGTACTCACTCACACACTTCACCCAAACACATTGCACCGCACTCACTCACACACTTCACCCAAACACATTGCACCGCACTGACACACACTTCACCCAAACACATTGCCCCGCACTGACACACACTTCATCCAAACACATTGCACCGCACTCACTCACACACTTCACCCAAACACATTGCACCGCACTCACTCACACACTTCACCCAAACACATTGCACCGCACTCACTCACACACTTCACCCAAACACATTGCACCGCACTGACACACACTTCACCCAAATACATTGCACCGCACTGCCACATTTCACCCAAACACATTGCACCGCACTCACTCACACACCTCACCCAAACACATTGCTCCGCACTCACTCACACACTTCACCCAAACACATTGTACCGCACTCACTGACACACTTCACCCGAACACATTGCACCGCACTCACTCACACACTTCACTCAAACACATTGCACCGCACTCACTCACACACTTCACCCAAACACATTGCACCGCACTCACTCACACGCTTCACCCAAACATATTGCACCGCACTCACACACACACTTCACCCAAACACATTGCACCGCACTCACTCACACACTTCACCCAAACACATTTCACCACACTCACACACACACTTCACCCAAACACATTGCACCGCACGCATTCACACATTTCACCCAAACACATTGCACCGCACTCACTCACACACTTCACCCAAACACATTGCACCGCACTCACTCACACACTTCACCCAAACACATTGCGCTACACTCACTCACACACTTCACCCAAACACATTGCCACGCATTCAGTGACACACTTCACCCAAACTCATTGCACCGCACTCACTCACACACTTCACCCAAACACTTTGCACCGCACTCACTCACACACTTCACCCAAACACATTGCACCGCACTCACTCACACACTTCACCCAAACACATTGCACCGTACTCAATCACACACTTCACCCAAACACATTTCACCACACTCAATCACACACTTCACCCAAACACATTGCACCGTACTCACTCGCACACTTCATCCAAACACATTGCACCGTACTCACTCACACACTTCACCCAAACACATTGCACCGCACTCACTCACACACTTCACCCAAACACATTGCACCGCACTGACACACACTTCACCCAAACACATTGCACCGCACTCACTCACACACTTCACCCAAACACATTGCACCACACTCACTCACACACTTCACCCAAACACATTGCACCGCACTCACTCACACACTTCACCCAAACACATTGCACCGCACTGACATACACTTCACCCAAACACATTGCACCGCACTGACACATTTCATCCAAACACATTGCACCGCACTCACTCACACACCTCACCCAAACACATTGCTCCGCACTCACTCACACACTTCACCCAAACACATTGTACCGCACTCACTGACACACTTCACCCAAACACATTGCACCGCACTCACTCACACACTTCACTCAAACACATTGCACTGCACTCACTCACACACTTCACCCAAACACATTGCACCACACTCACACACACACTTCACCCAAACACATTGCACCGCACGCATTCACACATTTCACCCAAACACATTGCACCGCACTCACTCACACACTTCACCCAAACACATTGCACCGCACTCACTCACACACTTCACCCAAACACATTGCGCTACACTCACTCACACACTTCACCCAAACACATTGCCACGCATTCAGTGACACACTTCACCCAAACTCATTGCACCGCACTCACTCACACAATTCACCCAAACACTTTGCACCGCACTCACTCACACACTTCACCCAAACACATTGCACCGCACTCACTCACACACTTCACCCTAACACATTTCACCGTACTCAATCACACACTTCACCCAAACACATTTCACCACACTCACTCACACACTTCACCCAAACACATTGCACCGTACTCACTCGCACACTTCACCCAAACACATTGCACCGCACTCACTCACACACTTGACCCAAACACATTGCACCGCACTCACTCACACACTTCACCCAAACACATTGCACCACGCTCACTCACACACTTCACCCAAACACATTGCACCGCACTGACACACACTTCACCCAAACACATTGCACCGCACTCACTCAAACACTTCACCCAAACACATTGCACCGCACTGACTCACGCACTTCACCCAAACACATTGCACTGTACTCACTCACACACTTCAACCAAACACATTGCACCGCACTGACTCACACACTTCACCCAAACACGTTGCACCTCACTCACTCACACACTTCACCCAAACACATTGCACCGCACTCACTCACACACTTCACCCAAACACATTGCACCGCACTCAGTCACACGCCTCACCCAAACACATTTCTCCGCACTCACTTACACACTTCACCCAAACACATTGCACCACACTCACTCACACACTTCACCCAAACCCATTGCACCGCACTCACACACACACTTCACCCAAACACATTGCTCCGCACTGACACACACTTCACCCAAACACATTGCACCGCACTCACTCACACACTTCACCCAAACACATTGCACCGCACTCACTCACACACTTCACTCAAACACATTGCACCGCACTCACTCACACACTTCACCCAAACACATTGCACCGCACTCACTGACACACTTCACACAAACACATTGCACCGCACTCACTCACACACTTCACCCAAACACATTGCACCGCACTCACTCACACACTTCACCCAAACACATTGCACCGCACTCACTCACATACGTCACCCAAACACATTGCACCGCACTCACTCACACACTTCACCCAAACACATTGCACCGCACTCACTCACACACTTCACCCAAACACATTGCACCGCACTGATTCACACTTCACCCAAACACATTGCACCGCACTCACTCACACACTTCACCCAAACACATTGCACCGCACTCACTCACACGCTTCACCCAAACACATTGCACCGCACTCACTCACACAATTCACCCAAACACATTGCACCGCACTCACTCACACACTTCACCCATACACATTGCACCGCACTCACTCACACACTTCACCCAAACACATTGCACCGCACTCACTCACACACTTCACCCAAACACATTGCACCGCACTCACTCACACACTTCACCCAAACACATTGCACCGTACTCACTCGCACACTTCACCCAAACACATTGCACCGTACTAACTCGCACACTTCACCCAAACACATTGCACCGCACTCACTCACACACTTGACCCAAACACATTGCACTGCACTCACTCACACACTTCACCCAAACACATTGCACCGCGCTCACTCACACAGTTCACCCAAACACATTGCACCGCACTCACTCACACACTTCACCCAAACACATTGCGCTACACTCACTCACACACTTCACCCAAACACATTGCCACGCATTCAGTGACACACTTCACCCAAACTCATTGCACCGCACTCACTCACACACTTCACCCAAACACTTTGCACCGCACTCACTCACACACTTCACCCAAACACATTGCACCGCACTCACTCACACACTTCACCCAAACACATTGCACCGTACTCAATCACACACTTCACCCAAACACATTTCACCACACTCACTCACACACTTCACCCAAACACATTGCACCGTACTCACTCGCACACTTCACCCAAACACATTGCACCGCACTCACTCACACACTTCACCCAAACACATTGCACCGCACTCACTCACACACTTCACCCAAACACATTGCACCGCACTCACTCACACACGTCACCCAAACACATTGCACCGCACTCACTCACACACTTCACCCAAACACATTGCACCGCACTCACTCACACACTTCACCCAAACACATTGCACCGCACTGACTCACACTTCACCCAAACACATTGCACCGCACTTACTCACACGCTTCACCCAAACACAATGCACCGCACTCACTCACACGCTTCACCCAAACACATTGCACCGCACTCACTCACACACTTCACCCAAACACATTGCACCGCACTCACTCACACACTTCACCCATACACATTGCACCGCACTCACTCACACACTTCACCCAAACACATTGCACCGCACTCACTCACACACTTCACCCAAACACATTGCACCGCACTCACTCACACACTTCACCCAAACACATTGCACCGTACTCACTCGCACACTTCACCCAAACACATTGCACCGTGCTCACTCGCACACTTCACCCAAACACATTGCACCGCACTCACTCACACACTTGACCCAAACACATTGCACCGCACTCACTCACACACTTCACCCAAACACATTGCACCGTACTCACTCGCACACTTCACCCAAACACATTGCACCGCACTCACTCACACACTTGACCCAAACACATTGCACCGCACTCACTCACACACTTCACCCAAACACATTGCACCGCACTGACTCACACACTTCACCCAAACACATTGCACTGTACTCACTCACACACTTCACCCAAACACATTGCACCGCACTGACTCACACACTTCACCCAAACATATTGCACCGCACTGACTCACGCACTTCACCCAAACACATTGCACTGTACTCACTCACACACTTCACCCAAACACATTGCACCGCACTGACTCACACACTTCACCCAAACACGTTGCACCTCACTCACTCACACACTTCACCCAAACACATTGCACCGTACTCACTGACACACTTCACCCAAACACATTGCACCGCACTCACTCACACACTTCACCCATACACATTGCACCGCACTCACTCACACACTTCACCCAAACAGATTGCACCGCACTCACTCACACACTTCACCCAAACACATTGCACCGCACTCACTCACACACTTCACCCAAACACATTGCACCGTACTTACTCGCACACTTCACCCAAACACATTGCACCGTACTCACTCGCACACTTCACCCAAACACATTGCACCGCACTCACTCACACACTTGACCCAAACACATTGCACCGCACTCACTCACACACTTCACCCAAACACATTGCACCGCGCTCACTCACACACTTCACCCAAACACATTGCACCGCACTCACTCACACACTTCACCCAAACACATTGCACCGTACTCACTCGCACACTTCACCCAAACACATTGCACCGCACTCACTCACACACTTCACCCAAACACATTGCACCGCACTGACACACGCTTCACCCAAACACATTGCCCCGCACTGACACACACTTCATCCAAACACATTGCACCGCACTCACTCACACACTTCACCCAAACACATTGCACCGCACTCACTCACACACTTCACCCAAACACATCGCACCGCACTCACTCACACACTTCACCCAAACACATTGCACCGCACTGACACACACTTCACCCAAACACATTGCACCGCACTGACACATTTCACCCAAACACATTGCACCGCACTCACTCACACACCTCACCCAAACACATTGCTCCGCACTCACTCACACACTTCACCCAAACACATTGTACCGCACTCACTGACACACTTCACCCAAACACATTGCACCGCACTCACTCACACACTTCACTCAAACACATTGCACCGCACTCACTCACACACTTCACCCAAACACATTGCACCGCACTCACTCACACACTTCACCCAAACACATTGCACCGCACTCACACACACACTTCACCCAAACACATTGCACCGCACTCACTCACAAACTTCACCCAAACACATTGCACCACACTCACACACACACTTCACCCAAACACATTGCACCGCACGCATTCACACATTTCACCCAAACACATTGCACCGCACTCACTCACACACTTCACCCAAACACATTGCACCGCACTCACTCACACACTTCACCCAAACACATTGCACTACACTCACTCACACACTTCACCCAAACACATTGCCACGCATTCAGTGACACACTTCACCCAAACTCATTGCACCGCACTCACTCACACACTTCACCCAAACACTTTGCACCGCACTCACTCACACACTTCACCCAAACACATTGCACTGCACTCACTCACACATTTCACCCAAACACATTGCACCGTACTCAATCACACACTTCACCCAAACACATTTCACCACACTCACTCACACACTTCACCCAAACACATTGCACCGTACTCACTCGCACACTTGACCCAAACACATTGCACCGCACTCACTCACACACTTGACCCAAACACATTGCACCGCACTCACTCACACACTTCACCCAAACACATTGCACCGCGCTCACTCACACACTTCACCCAAACACATTGCACCGCACTGACACACTCTTCACCCAAACACATTGCACCGCACTCACTCAAACACTTTACCCAAACACATTGCACCGCACTGACTCACGCACTTCACCCAAACACATTGCACTGTACTCACTCACACACTTCAACCAAACACATTGCACCATACTCACTCACACACTTCACCCAAACACATTGCACCGTACTCACTGACACACTTCACCCAAACACATTGCACCGCACTCACTCACACACTTCACCCAAACACATTGCACCGCACTCTCTCACACGCCTCACCCAAACACATTTCTCCGCACTCACTCACACACTTCACCCAAACACATTGCACCACACTCACTCACACACTTCACCCAAACCCATTGCACCGCACTCACACACACACATCACCCAAACACATTGCTCCGCACTGACACACACTTCACCCAAACACATTGCACCGCACTCACTCACACACTTCACCCAAACACATTGCACCGCACTCACTCAAACACTTCACTCAAACACATTGCACCGCACTCACTCACACACTTCACCCAAACACACTGCACCGCACTCACTGACACACTTCACCCAAACACATTGCACCGCACTCACTCACACACTTCACCCAAACATATTGCACCGCACTCACTCACACACTTCACCCAAACACATTGCACCGCACTGACTCACACTTCACCCAAACACATTGCACCGCACTCACTCACACACTTCACCCAAACACATTGCACCGCACTCACTCACACGCTTCACCCAAACACATTGCACCGCACTCACTCACACACTTCACCCAAACACATTGCACCGCACTCACTCACACACTTCACCCATACACATTGCACCGCACTCACTCACACACTTCACCCAAACACATTGCACCGCACTCACTCACACACTTCACCCAAACACATTGCACCGCACTCACTCACACACTTCACCCAAACACATCTCACCGTACTCACTCGCACACTTCACCCAAACACATTGCACCGTACTCACTCGCACACTTCACCCAAACACATTGCACCGCACTCACTCACACACTTGACCCAAACACATTGCACCGCACTCACTCACACACTTCACCCAAACACATTGCACCGCGCTCACTCACACACTTCACCCACACATTGCACCGCACTCACTCACACACTTCACCCAAACACATTGCACCGTACTCACTCGCACACTTCACCCAAACACATTGCACCGTACTCACTCGCACACTTCACCCAAACACATTGCACCGCACTCACTCACACACTTGACCCAAACACATTGCACCGCACTCACTCACACACTTCACCCAAACACATTGCACCGCGCTCACTCACACACTTCACCCAAACACATTGCACCGCACTCACTCACACACTTCACCCAAACACATTGCACCGCACTCACTCAAACACTTCACCCAAACACATTGCACCGCACTGACTCACGCACTTCACCCAAACACATTGCACTGTACTCACTCACACACTTCAACCAAACACATTGCACCGCACTGACTCACACACTTCACCCAAACACGTTGCACCTCACTCACTCACACACTTCACCCAAACACATTGCACCGTACTCACTGACATACTTCACCCAAACACATTGCACCGCACTCACTCACACACTTCACCCAAACACATTGCACCGCACTCACTCACACGCCTCACCCAAACACATTTCTCCGCAATCACACACACACTTCACCCAAACACATTGCACCGCACTCACTCACACACTTCACCCAAACACATTGCACCGCACTCACTCACACACTTCACCCAAACACATTGCTCCGCACTGACACACACTTCACCCAAACACATTGCACCGCACTCACTCACACACTTCACCCAAACACATTGCACCGCACTCACTCACACACTTGACCCAAACACATTGCACCGTACTCACTCGCACACTTCACCCAAACACATTGCACCGCACTCACTCACACACTTCACCCAAACACATTGCACCGCACTCACTCACACACTTGACCCAAACCCATTGCACCGCACTCACACACACACTTCACCCAAACACATTGCTCCGCACTGACACACACTTCACCCAAACACATTGCACCGCACTCACTCACACACTTCACCCAAACACATTGCACCGCACTCACTCACACACTTGACCCAAACACATTGCACCGTACTCACTCGCACACTTCACCCAAACACATTGCACCGCACTCACTCGCACACTTGACCCAAACACATTGCACCGCACTCACTCACACACTTCACCCAAACACATTGCACCGCGCTCACTCACACACTTCACCCACACATTGCACCGCACTCACTCACACACTTCACCCAAACACATTGCACCGCACTCACTCACACACTTCACCCAAACACATTGCACTGTACTCACTCGCACACTTCACCCAAACACATTGCACTGTACTCACTCGCACACTTCACCCAAACACATTGCACCGCACTCACTCACACACTTGACCCAAACACATTGCACCGCACTCACTCACACACTTCACCCAAACACATTGCACCGCGCTCACTCACACACTTCACCCAAACACATTGCACCGCACTCACTCACACACTTCACCCAAACACATTGCACCGCACTCACTCAAACACTTCACCCAAACACATTGCACCGCACTGACTCACGCACTTCACCCAAACACATTGCACTGTACTCACTCACACACTTCACCCAAACACAATTCTCCGCACTCACACACACACTTCACCCAAACACATTGCACCGCACTCACTCACACACTTCACCCAAACACATTGCACCGTACTCAATCACACACTTCACCCAAACACATTTCACCACACTCACTCACACACTTCACCCAAACACATTGCACCGTACTCACTCGCACACTTCACCCAAACACATTGCACCGCACTCACTCACACACTTGACCCAAACACATTGCACCGCACTCACTCACACACTTCACCCAAGCACATTGCACCACGCTCACTCACACACTTCACCCAAACACATTGCACCGCACTGACACACACTTCACCCAAACACATTGCACCGCACTCACTCAAACACTTCACCCAAACACATTGCACCGCACTGACTCACGCACTTCACCCAAACACATTGCACTGTACTCTCTCACACACTTCAACCAAACACATTGCACCGCACTGACTCACACACTTCACCCAAACACGTTGCACCTCACTCACTCACACACTTCACCCAAACACATTGCACCGTACTCACTGACACACTTCACCCAAACACATTGCACCGCACTCACTCACACACTTCACCCAAACACATTGCACCGCACTCACTCACACGCCTCACCCAAACACATTTCTCCGCACTCACTCACATACTTCACCCAAACACATTGCACCACACTCACTCACACACTTCACCCAAACCCATTGCACCGCACTCACACACACACTTCACCCAAACACATTGCTCCGCACTGACACACTCTTCACCCAAACACATTGCACCGCACTCACTCACACACTTCACCCAAACACATTGCACCGCACTCACTCACACACTTCACTCAAACACATTGCACCGCACTCACTGACACACTTCACCCAAACACATTGCACTGCACTCACTGACACACTTCACCCAAACACATTGCACCGCACTCACTCACACACTTCACCCAAACACATTGCACCGCACTCACTCACACACTTCACCCAAACACATTGCACCGCATTCACTCACACACTTCACCCAAACACATTGCACCGCACTCACTCACACACTTCACCCAAACACATTGCACTGCACTCACTCACACACGTCACCCAAACACATTGCACCGCACTCACTCACACACTTCACCCAAACACATTGCACCGCACTCACTCACACACTTCACCCAAACACATTGCACCGCACTCACTCACACACGTCACCCAAACACATTGCACCGCACTCACTCACACACTTCACCCAAACATATTGCACCGCACTCACTCACACACTTCACCCAAACACATTGCACCGCACTGACTCACACTTCACCCAAACACATTGCACCGCACTCACTCACACACTTCACCCAAACACATTGCACCGCACTCACTCACACGCTTCACCCAAACACATTGCACCGCACTCACTCACACACTTCACCCAAACACATTGCACCGCACTCACTCACACACTTCACCCATACACATTGCACCGCACTCACTCACACACTTCACCCAAACACATTGCACCGCACTCACTCACACACTTCACCCAAACACATTGCACCGCACTCACTCACACACTTCACCCAAACACATCTCACCGTACTCACTCGCACACTTCACCCAAACACATTGCACCGTACTCACTCGCACACTTCACCCAAACACATTGCACCGCACTCACTCACACACTTGACCCAAACACATTGCACCGCACTCACTCACACACTTCACCCAAACACATTGCACCGCGCTCACTCACACACTTCACCCACACATTGCACCGCACTCACTCACACACTTCACCCAAACACATTGCACCGTACTCACTCGCACACTTCACCCAAACACATTGCACCGTACTCACTCGCACACTTCACCCAAACACATTGCACCGCACTCACTCACACACTTGACCCAAACACATTGCACCGCACTCACTCACACACTTCACCCAAACACATTGCACCGCGCTCACTCACACACTTCACCCAAACACATTGCACCGCACTCACTCACACACTTCACCCAAACACATTGCACCGCACTCACTCAAACACTTCACCCAAACACATTGCACCGCACTGACTCACGCACTTCACCCAAACACATTGCACTGTACTCACTCACACACTTCAACCAAACACATTGCACCGCACTGACTCACACACTTCACCCAAACACGTTGCACCTCACTCACTCACACACTTCACCCAAACACATTGCACCGTACTCACTGACATACTTCACCCAAACACATTGCACCGCACTCACTCACACACTTCACCCAAACACATTGCACCGCACTCACTCACACGCCTCACCCAAACACATTTCTCCGCAATCACACACACACTTCACCCAAACACATTGCACCGCACTCACTCACACACTTCACCCAAACACATTGCACCGCACTCACTCACACACTTCACCCAAACACATTGCTCCGCACTGACACACACTTCACCCAAACACATTGCACCGCACTCACTCACACACTTCACCCAAACACATTGCACCGCACTCACTCACACACTTGACCCAAACACATTGCACCGTACTCACTCGCACACTTCACCCAAACACATTGCACCGCACTCACTCACACACTTCACCCAAACACATTGCACCGCACTCACTCACACACTTGACCCAAACCCATTGCACCGCACTCACACACACACTTCACCCAAACACATTGCTCCGCACTGACACACACTTCACCCAAACACATTGCACCGCACTCACTCACACACTTCACCCAAACACATTGCACCGCACTCACTCACACACTTGACCCAAACACATTGCACCGTACTCACTCGCACATTTCACCCAAACACATTGCACCGCACTCACTCGCACACTTGACCCAAACACATTGCACCGCACTCACTCACACACTTCACCCAAACACATTGCACCGCGCTCACTCACACACTTCACCCACACATTGCACCGCACTCACTCACACACTTCACCCAAACACATTGCACCGCACTCACTCACACACTTCACCCAAACACATTGCACTGTACTCACTCGCACACTTCACCCAAACACATTGCACTGTACTCACTCGCACACTTCACCCAAACACATTGCACCGCACTCACTCACACACTTGACCCAAACACATTGCACCGCACTCACTCACACACTTCACCCAAACACATTGCACCGCGCTCACTCACACACTTCACCCAAACACATTGCACCGCACTCACTCACACACTTCACCCAAACACATTGCACCGCACTCACTCAAACACTTCACCCAAACACATTGCACCGCACTGACTCACGCACTTCACCCAAACACATTGCACTGTACTCACTCACACACTTCACCCAAACACAATTCTCCGCACTCACACACACACTTCACCCAAACACATTGCACCGCACTCACTCACACACTTCACCCAAACACATTGCACCGTACTCAATCACACACTTCACCCAAACACATTTCACCACACTCACTCACACACTTCACCCAAACACATTGCACCGTACTCACTCGCACACTTCACCCAAACACATTGCACCGCACTCACTCACACACTTGACCCAAACACATTGCACCGCACTCACTCACACACTTCACCCAAGCACATTGCACCACGCTCACTCACACACTTCACCCAAACACATTGCACCGCACTGACACACACTTCACCCAAACACATTGCACCGCACTCACTCAAACACTTCACCCAAACACATTGCACCGCACTGACTCACGCACTTCACCCAAACACATTGCACTGTACTCTCTCACACACTTCAACCAAACACATTGCACCGCACTGACTCACACACTTCACCCAAACACGTTGCACCTCACTCACTCACACACTTCACCCAAACACATTGCACCGTACTCACTGACACACTTCACCCAAACACATTGCACCGCACTCACTCACACACTTCACCCAAACACATTGCACCGCACTCACTCACACGCCTCACCCAAACACATTTCTCCGCACTCACTCACATACTTCACCCAAACACATTGCACCACACTCACTCACACACTTCACCCAAACCCATTGCACCGCACTCACACACACACTTCACCCAAACACATTGCTCCGCACTGAAACACTCTTCACCCAAACACATTGCACCGCACTCACTCACACACTTCACCCAAACACATTGCACCGCACTCACTCACACACTTCACTCAAACACATTGCACCGCACTCACTGACACACTTCACCCAAACACATTGCACTGCACTCACTGACACACTTCACCCAAACACATTGCACCGCACTCACTCACACACTTCACCCAAACACATTGCACCGCACTCACTCACACACTTCACCCAAACACATTGCACCGCATTCACTCACACACTTCACCCAAACACATTGCACCGCACTCACTCACACACTTCACCCAAACACATTGCACTGCACTCACTCACACACGTCACCCAAACACATTGCACCGCACTCACTCACACACTTCACCCAAACACATTGCACCGCACTCACTCACACACTTCACCCAAACACATTGCACCGCACTCACTCACACACGTCACCCAAACACATTGCACCGCACTCACTCACACACTTCACCCAAACATATTGCACCGCACTCACTCACACACTTCACCCAAACACATTGCACCGCACTGACTCACACTTCACCCAAACACATTGCACCGCACTCACTCACACACTTCACCCAAACACATTGCACCGCACTCTCTCACACGCCTCACCCAAACACATTTCTCCGCACTCACTCACACACTTCACCCAAACACATTGCACCACACTCACTCACACACTTCACCCAAACCCATTGCACCGCACTCACACACACACATCACCCAAACACATTGCTCCGCACTGACACACACTTCACCCAAACACATTGCACCGCACTCACTCACACACTTCACCCAAACACATTGCACCGCACTCACTCAAACACTTCACTCAAACACATTGCACCGCACTCACTCACACACTTCACCCAAACACACTGCACCGCACTCACTGACACACTTCACCCAAACACATTGCACCGCACTCACTCACACACTTCACCCAAACATATTGCACCGCACTCACTCACACACTTCACCCAAACACATTGCACCGCACTGACTCACACTTCACCCAAACACATTGCACCGCACTCACTCACACACTTCACCCAAACACATTGCACCGCACTCACTCACACGCTTCACCCAAACACATTGCACCGCACTCACTCACACACTTCACCCAAACACATTGCACCGCACTCACTCACACACTTCACCCATACACATTGCACCGCACTCACTCACACACTTCACCCAAACACATTGCACCGCACTCACTCACACACTTCACCCAAACACATTGCACCGCACTCACTCACACACTTCACCCAAACACATCTCACCGTACTCACTCGCACACTTCACCCAAACACATTGCACCGTACTCACTCGCACACTTCACCCAAACACATTGCACCGCACTCACTCACACACTTGACCCAAACACATTGCACCGCACTCACTCACACACTTCACCCAAACACATTGCACCGCGCTCACTCACACACTTCACCCACACATTGCACCGCACTCACTCACACACTTCACCCAAACACATTGCACCGTACTCACTCGCACACTTCACCCAAACACATTGCACCGTACTCACTCGCACACTTCACCCAAACACATTGCACCGCACTCACTCACACACTTGACCCAAACACATTGCACCGCACTCACTCACACACTTCACCCAAACACATTGCACCGCGCTCACTCACACACTTCACCCAAACACATTGCACCGCACTCACTCACACACTTCACCCAAACACATTGCACCGCACTCACTCAAACACTTCACCCAAACACATTGCACCGCACTGACTCACGCACTTCACCCAAACACATTGCACTGTACTCACTCACACACTTCAACCAAACACATTGCACCGCACTGACTCACACACTTCACCCAAACACGTTGCACCTCACTCACTCACACACTTCACCCAAACACATTGCACCGTACTCACTGACATACTTCACCCAAACACATTGCACCGCACTCACTCACACACTTCACCCAAACACATTGCACCGCACTCACTCACACGCCTCACCCAAACACATTTCTCCGCAATCACACACACACTTCACCCAAACACATTGCACCGCACTCACTCACACACTTCACCCAAACACATTGCACCGCACTCACTCACACACTTCACCCAAACACATTGCTCCGCACTGACACACACTTCACCCAAACACATTGCACCGCACTCACTCACACACTTCACCCAAACACATTGCACCGCACTCACTCACACACTTGACCCAAACACATTGCACCGTACTCACTCGCACACTTCACCCAAACACATTGCACCGCACTCACTCACACACTTCACCCAAACACATTGCACCGCACTCACTCACACACTTGACCCAAACCCATTGCACCGCACTCACACACACACTTCACCCAAACACATTGCTCCGCACTGACACACACTTCACCCAAACACATTGCACCGCACTCACTCACACACTTCACCCAAACACATTGCACCGCACTCACTCACACACTTGACCCAAACACATTGCACCGTACTCACTCGCACACTTCACCCAAACACATTGCACCGCACTCACTCGCACACTTGACCCAAACACATTGCACCGCACTCACTCACACACTTCACCCAAACACATTGCACCGCGCTCACTCACACACTTCACCCACACATTGCACCGCACTCACTCACACACTTCACCCAAACACATTGCACCGCACTCACTCACACACTTCACCCAAACACATTGCACTGTACTCACTCGCACACTTCACCCAAACACATTGCACTGTACTCACTCGCACACTTCACCCAAACACATTGCACCGCACTCACTCACACACTTGACCCAAACACATTGCACCGCACTCACTCACACACTTCACCCAAACACATTGCACCGCGCTCACTCACACACTTCACCCAAACACATTGCACCGCACTCACTCACACACTTCACCCAAACACATTGCACCGCACTCACTCAAACACTTCACCCAAACACATTGCACCGCACTGACTCACGCACTTCACCCAAACACATTGCACTGTACTCACTCACACACTTCACCCAAACACAATTCTCCGCACTCACACACACACTTCACCCAAACACATTGCACCGCACTCACTCACACACTTCACCCAAACACATTGCACCGTACTCAATCACACACTTCACCCAAACACATTTCACCACACTCACTCACACACTTCACCCAAACACATTGCACCGTACTCACTCGCACACTTCACCCAAACACATTGCACCGCACTCACTCACACACTTGACCCAAACACATTGCACCGCACTCACTCACACACTTCACCCAAGCACATTGCACCACGCTCACTCACACACTTCACCCAAACACATTGCACCGCACTGACACACACTTCACCCAAACACATTGCACCGCACTCACTCAAACACTTCACCCAAACACATTGCACCGCACTGACTCACGCACTTCACCCAAACACATTGCACTGTACTCTCTCACACACTTCAACCAAACACATTGCACCGCACTGACTCACACACTTCACCCAAACACGTTGCACCTCACTCACTCACACACTTCACCCAAACACATTGCACCGTACTCACTGACACACTTCACCCAAACACATTGCACCGCACTCACTCACACACTTCACCCAAACACATTGCACCGCACTCACTCACACGCCTCACCCAAACACATTTCTCCGCACTCACTCACATACTTCACCCAAACACATTGCACCACACTCACTCACACACTTCACCCAAACCCATTGCACCGCACTCACACACACACTTCACCCAAACACATTGCTCCGCACTGACACACTCTTCACCCAAACACATTGCACCGCACTCACTCACACACTTCACCCAAACACATTGCACCGCACTCACTCACACACTTCACTCAAACACATTGCACCGCACTCACTGACACACTTCACCCAAACACATTGCACTGCACTCACTGACACACTTCACCCAAACACATTGCACCGCACTCACTCACACACTTCACCCAAACACATTGCACCGCACTCACTCACACACTTCACCCAAACACATTGCACCGCATTCACTCACACACTTCACCCAAACACATTGCACCGCACTCACTCACACACTTCACCCAAACACATTGCACTGCACTCACTCACACACGTCACCCAAACACATTGCACCGCACTCACTCACACACTTCACCCAAACACATTGCACCGCACTCACTCACACACTTCACCCAAACACATTGCACCGCACTCACTCACACACGTCACCCAAACACATTGCACCGCACTCACTCACACACTTCACCCAAACATATTGCACCGCACTCACTCACACACTTCACCCAAACACATTGCACCGCACTGACTCACACTTCACCCAAACACATTGCACCGCACTCACTCACACACTTCACCCAAACACATTGCACCGCACTCACTCACACGCTTCACCCAAACACATTGCACCGCACTCACTCACACACTTCACCCAAACACATTGCACCGCACTCACTCACACACTTCACCCATACACATTGCACCGCACTCACTCACACACTTCACCCAAACACATTGCACCGCACTCACTCACACACTTCACCCAAACACATTGCACCGCACTCACTCACACACTTCACCCAAACACATCTCACCGTACTCACTTGCACACTTCACCCAAACACATTGCACCGTACTCACTCGCACACTTCACCCAAACACATTGCACCGCACTCACTCACACACTTGACCCAAACACATTGCACCGCACTCACTCACACACTTCACCCAAACACATTGCACCGCGCTCACTCACACACTTCACCCACACATTGCACCGCACTCACTCACACACTTCACCCAAACACATTGCACCGTACTCACTCGCACACTTCACCCAAACACATTGCACCGTACTCACTCGCACACTTCACCCAAACACATTGCACCGCACTCACTCACACACTTGACCCAAACACATTGCACCGCACTCACTCACACACTTCACCCAAACACATTGCACCGCGCTCACTCACACACTTCACCCAAACACATTGCACCGCACTCACTCACACACTTCACCCAAACACATTGCACCGCACTCACTCAAACACTTCACCCAAACACATTGCACCGCACTGACTCACGCACTTCACCCAAACACATTGCACTGTACTCACTCACACACTTCAACCAAACACATTGCACCGCACTGACTCACACACTTCACCCAAACACGTTGCACCTCACTCACTCACACACTTCACCCAAACACATTGCACCGTACTCACTGACATACTTCACCCAAACACATTGCACCGCACTCACTCACACACTTCACCCAAACACATTGCACCGCACTCACTCACACGCCTCACCCAAACACATTTCTCCGCAATCACACACACACTTCACCCAAACACATTGCACCGCACTCACTCACACACTTCACCCAAACACATTGCACCGCACTCACTCACACACTTCACCCAAACACATTGCTCCGCACTGACACACACTTCACCCAAACACATTGCACCGCACTCACTCACACACTTCACCCAAACACATTGCACCGCACTCACTCACACACTTGACCCAAACACATTGCACCGTACTCACTCGCACACTTCACCCAAACACATTGCACCGCACTCACTCACACACTTCACCCAAACACATTGCACCGCACTCACTCACACACTTGACCCAAACCCATTGCACCGCACTCACACACACACTTCACCCAAACACATTGCTCCGCACTGACACACACTTCACCCAAACACATTGCACCGCACTCACTCACACACTTCACCCAAACACATTGCACCGCACTCACTCACACACTTGACCCAAACACATTGCACCGTACTCACTCGCACATTTCACCCAAACACATTGCACCGCACTCACTCGCACACTTGACCCAAACACATTGCACCGCACTCACTCACACACTTCACCCAAACACATTGCACCGCGCTCACTCACACACTTCACCCACACATTGCACCGCACTCACTCACACACTTCACCCAAACACATTGCACCGCACTCACTCACACACTTCACCCAAACACATTGCACTGTACTCACTCGCACACTTCACCCAAACACATTGCACTGTACTCACTCGCACACTTCACCCAAACACATTGCACCGCACTCACTCACACACTTGACCCAAACACATTGCACCGCACTCACTCACACACTTCACCCAAACACATTGCACCGCGCTCACTCACACACTTCACCCAAACACATTGCACCGCACTCACTCACACACTTCACCCAAACACATTGCACCGCACTCACTCAAACACTTCACCCAAACACATTGCACCGCACTGACTCACGCACTTCACCCAAACACATTGCACTGTACTCACTCACACACTTCACCCAAACACAATTCTCCGCACTCACACACACACTTCACCCAAACACATTGCACCGCACTCACTCACACACTTCACCCAAACACATTGCACCGTACTCAATCACACACTTCACCCAAACACATTTCACCACACTCACTCACACACTTCACCCAAACACATTGCACCGTACTCACTCGCACACTTCACCCAAACACATTGCACCGCACTCACTCACACACTTGACCCAAACACATTGCACCGCACTCACTCACACACTTCACCCAAGCACATTGCACCACGCTCACTCACACACTTCACCCAAACACATTGCACCGCACTGACACACACTTCACCCAAACACATTGCACCGCACTCACTCAAACACTTCACCCAAACACATTGCACCGCACTGACTCACGCACTTCACCCAAACACATTGCACTGTACTCTCTCACACACTTCAACCAAACACATTGCACCGCACTGACTCACACACTTCACCCAAACACGTTGCACCTCACTCACTCACACACTTCACCCAAACACATTGCACCGTACTCACTGACACACTTCACCCAAACACATTGCACCGCACTCACTCACACACTTCACCCAAACACATTGCACCGCACTCACTCACACGCCTCACCCAAACACATTTCTCCGCACTCACTCACATACTTCACCCAAACACATTGCACCACACTCACTCACACACTTCACCCAAACCCATTGCACCGCACTCACACACACACTTCACCCAAACACATTGCTCCGCACTGACACACTCTTCACCCAAACACATTGCACCGCACTCACTCACACACTTCACCCAAACACATTGCACCGCACTCACTCACACACTTCACTCAAACACATTGCACCGCACTCACTGACACACTTCACCCAAACACATTGCACTGCACTCACTGACACACTTCACCCAAACACATTGCACCGCACTCACTCACACACTTCACCCAAACACATTGCACCGCACTCACTCACACACTTCACCCAAACACATTGCACCGCATTCACTCACACACTTCACCCAAACACATTGCACCGCACTCACTCACACACTTCACCCAAACACATTGCACTGCACTCACTCACACACGTCACCCAAACACATTGCACCGCACTCACTCACACACTTCACCCAAACACATTGCACCGCACTCACTCACACACTTCACCCAAACACATTGCACCGCACTCACTCACACACGTCACCCAAACACATTGCACCGCACTCACTCACACACTTCACCCAAACATATTGCACCGCACTCACTCACACACTTCACCCAAACACATTGCACCGCACTGACTCACACTTCACCCAAACACATTGCACCGCACTCACTCACACACTTCACCCAAACACATTGCACCGCACTCACTCACACGCTTCACCCAAACACATTGCACCGCACTCACTCACACACTTCACCCAAACACATTGCACCGCACTCACTCACACACTTCACCCATACACATTGCACCGCACTCACTCACACACTTCACCCAAACACATTGCACCGCACTCACTCACACACTTCACCCAAACACATTGCACCGCACTCACTCACACACTTCACCCAAACACATCTCACCGTACTCACTCGCACACTTCACCCAAACACATTGCACCGCACTCACTCACACACTTCACCCAAACACATTGCACCGCACTCACTCACACGCTTCACCCAAACACATTGCACCGCACTCACTCACACACTTCACCCAAACACATTGCACCGCACTCACTCACACACTTCACCCATACACATTGCACCGCACTCACTCACACACTTCACCCAAACACATTGCACCGCACTCACTCACACACTTCACCCAAACACATTGCACCGCACTCACTCACACACTTCACCCAAACACATCTCACCGTACTCACTCGCACACTTCACCCAAACACATTGCACCGTACTCACTCGCACACTTCACCCAAACACATTGCACCGCACTCACTCACACACTTGACCCAAACACATTGCACCGCACTCACTCACACACTTCACCCAAACACATTGCACCGCGCTCACTCACACACTTCACCCACACATTGCACCGCACTCACTCACACACTTCACCCAAACACATTGCACCGTACTCACTCGCACACTTCACCCAAACACATTGCACCGTACTCACTCGCACACTTCACCCAAACACATTGCACCGCACTCACTCACACACTTGACCCAAACACATTGCACCGCACTCACTCACACACTTCACCCAAACACATTGCACCGCGCTCACTCACACACTTCCCCCAAACACATTGCACCGCACTCACTCACACACTTCACCCAAACACATTGCACCGCACTCACTCAAACACTTCACCCAAACACATTGCACCGCACTGACTCACGCACTTCACCCAAACACATTGCACTGTACTCACTCACACACTTCAACCAAACACATTGCACCGCACTGACTCACACACTTCACCCAAACACGTTGCACCTCACTCACTCACACACTTCACCCAAACACATTGCACCGTACTCACTGACATACTTCACCCAAACACATTGCACCGCACTCACTCACACACTTCACCCAAACACATTGCACCGCACTCACTCACACGCCTCACCCAAACACATTTCTCCGCACTCACACACACACTTCACCCAAACACATTGCACCGCACTCACTCACACACTTCACCCATACCCATTGCACCGCACTCACACACACACTTCAACCAAACACATTGCTCCGCACTGACACACACTTCACCCAAACACATTGCACCGCACTCACTCACACACTTCACCCAAACACATTGCACCGCACTCACTCACACACTTCACTCAAACACATTGCACCGCACTCACTCACACACTTCACCCAAACACACTGCACCGCACTCACTGACACACTTCACCCAAACACATTGCACCGCACTCACTCACACACTTCACCCAAACACATTGCACCTCACTCACTCACACACTTCACCCAAACACATTGCACCGCATTCACTCACACACTTCACCCAAACACATTGCACCGCACTCACTCACACACTTCACCCAAACACATTGCACTGCACTCACTCACACACGTCACCCAAACACATTGCACCGCATTCACTCACACACTTCACCCAAACACATTGCACCGCACTCACTCACACACTTCACCCAAACACATTGCACCGCACTCACTCACACACGTCACCCAAACACATTGCACCGCACTCACTCACACACTTCACCCAAACATATTGCACCGCACTCACTCACACACTTCACCCAAACACATTGCACCGCACTGACTAACACTTCACCCAAACACATTGCACCGCACTCACTCACACACTTCACCCAAACACATTGCACCGCACTCACTCACACGCTTCACCCAAACACATTGCACCGCACTCACTCACACACTTCACCCAAACACATTGCACCGCACTCACTCACACACTTCACCCATACACATTGCACCGCACTCACTCACACACTTCACCCAAACACATTGCACCGCACTCACTCAAACACTTCACCCAAACACATTGCACCGCACTCACTCACACACTTCACCCAAACACATTGCACCGCGCTCACTCACACACTTCACCCAAACACATTGCACCGCACTCACTCACACACTTCACCCAAACACATTGCACCGCACTCACTCAAACACTTCACCCAAACACATTGCACCGCACTGACTCACGCACTTCACCCAAACACATTGCACTGTACTCACTCACACACTTCACCCAAACACAATTCTCCGCACTCACACACACACTTCACCCAAACACATTGCACCGCACTCACTCACACACTTCACCCAAACACATTGCACCGTACTCAATCACACACTTCACCCAAACACATTTCACCACACTCACTCACACACTTCACCCAAACACATTGCACCGTACTCACTCGCACACTTCACCCAAACACATTGCACCGCACTCACTCACACACTTGACACAAACACATTGCACCGCACTCACTCACACACTTCACCCAAACACATTGCACCACGCTCACTCACACACTTCACCCAAACACATTGCACCGCACTGACACACACTTCACCCAAACACATTGCACCGCACTCACTCAAACACTTCACCCAAACACATTGCGCCGCACTGACTCACGCACTTCACCCAAACACATTGCACTGTACTCTCTCACACACTTCAACCAAACACATTGCACCGCACTGACTCACACACTTCACCCAAACACGTTGCACCTCACTCACTCACACACTTCACCCAAACACATTGCACCGTACTCACTGACACACTTCACCCAAACACATTGCACCGCACTCACTCACACACTTCACCCAAACACATTGCACCGCACTCACTCACACGCCTCACCCAAACACATTTCTCCGCACTCACTCACATACTTCACCCAAACACATTGCACCACACTCACTCACACACTTCACCCAAACCCATTGCACCGCACTCACACACACACTTCACCCAAACACATTGCTCCGCACTGACACACTCTTCACCCAAACACATTGCACCGCACTCACTCACACACTTCACCCAAACACATTGCACCGCCCTCACTCACACACTTCACTCAAACACATTGCACCGCACTCACTGACACACTTCACCCAAACACATTGCACTGCACTCACTGACACACTTCACCCAAACACATTGCACCGCACTCACTCACACACTTCACCCAAACACATTGCACCGCACTCACTCACACACTTCACCCAAACACATTGCACCGCATTCACTCACACACTTCACCCAAACACATTGCACCGCACTCACTCACACACTTCACCCAAACACATTGCACTGCACTCACTCACACACGTCACCCAAACACATTGCACCGCACTCACTCACACACTTCACCCAAACACATTGCACCGCACTCACTCACACACTTCACCCAAACACATTGCACCGCACTCACTCACACACGTCACCCAAACACATTGCACCGCACTCACTCACACACTTCACCCAAACATATTGCACCGCACTCACTCACACACTTCACCCAAACACATTGCACCGCACTGACTCACACTTCACCCAAACACATTGCACCGCACTCACTCACACACTTCACCCAAACACATTGCACCGCACTCACTCACACGCTTCACCCAAACACATTGCACCGCACTCACTCACACACTTCACCCAAACACATTGCACCGCACTCACTCACACACTTCACCCATACACATTGCACCGCACTCACTCACACACTTCACCCAAACACATTGCACCGCACTCACTCACACACTTCACCCAAACACATTGCACCGCACTCACTCACACACTTCACCCAAACACATCTCACCGTACTCACTCGCACACTTCACCCAAACACATTGCACCGTACTCACTCGCACACTTCACCCAAACACATTGCACCGCACTCACTCACACACTTGACCCAAACACATTGCACGGCACTCACTCACACACTTCACCCAAACACATTGCACCGCGCTCACTCACACACTTCACCCACACATTGCACCGCACTCACTCACACACTTCACCCAAACACATTGCACCGTACTCACTCGCACACTTCACCCAAACACATTGCACCGTACTCACTCGCACACTTCACCCAAACACATTGCACCGCACTCACTCACACACTTGACCCAAACACATTGCACCGCACTCACTCACACACTTCACCCAAACACATTGCACCGCGCTCACTCACACACTTCACCCAAACACATTGCACCGCACTCACTCACACACTTCACCCAAACACATTGCACCGCACTCACTCAAACACTTCACCCAAACACATTGCACCGCACTGACTCACGCACTTCACCCAAACACATTGCACTGTACTCACTCACACACTTCAACCAAACACATTGCACCGCACTGACTCACACACTTCACCCAAACACGTTGCACCTCACTCACTCACACACTTCACCCAAACACATTGCACCGTACTCACTGACATACTTCACCCAAACACATTGCACCGCACTCACTCACACAATTCACCCAAACACATTGCACCGCACTCACTCACACGCCTCACCCAAACACATTTCTCCGCACTCACACACACACTTCACCCAAACACATTGCACCGCACTCACTCACACACTTCACCCATACCCATTGCACCGCACTCACACACACACTTCACCCAAACACATTGCTCCGCACTGACACACACTTCACCCAAACACATTGCACCGCACTCACTCACACACTTCACCCAAACACATTGCACCGCACTCACTCACACACTTCACCCAAACACATTGCACCGCACTCACTCACACACTTCACTCAAACACATTGCACCGCACTCACTCACACACTTCACCCAAACACACTGCACCGCACTCACTGACACACTTCACCCAAACACATTGCACCGCACTCACTCACACACTTCACCCAAACACATTGCACCGCACTCACTCACACACTTCACCCAAACACATTGCACCGCATTCACTCACACACTTCACCCAAACACATTGCACCGCACTCACTCACACACTTCACCCAAACACATTGCACTGCACTCACTCACACACGTCACCCAAACACATTGCACCGCACTCACTCACACACTTCACCCAAACACATTGCACCGCACTCACTCACACACTTCACCCAAACACATTGCACCGCACTCACTCACACACGTCACCCAAACACATTGCACCGCACTCACTCACACACTTCACCCAAACATATTGCACCGCACTCACTCACACACTTCACCCAAACACATTGCACCGCACTGACTCACACTTCACCCAAACACATTGCACCGCACTCACTCACACACTTCACCCAAACACATTGCACCGCACTCACTCACACGCTTCACCCAAACACATTGCACCGCACTCACTCACACACTTCACCCAAACACATTGCACCGCACTCACTCACACACTTCACCCATACACATTGCACCGCACTCACTCACACACTTCACCCAAACACATTGCACCGCACTCACTCAAACACTTCACTCAAACACATTGCACCGCACTCACTCACACACTTCACCCAAACACATCTCACCGTACTCACTCGCACACTTCACCCAAACACATTGCACCGTACTCACTCGCACACTTCACCCAAACACATTGCACCGCACTCACTCACACACTTGACCCAAACACATTGCACCGCACTCACTCACACACTTCACCCAAACACATTGCACCGCGCTCACTCACACACTTCACCCACACATTGCACCGCACTCACTCGCACACTTCACCCAAACACATTGCACCGTACTCACTCGCACACTTCACCCAAACACATTGCACCGTACTCACTCGCACACTTCACCCAAACACATTGCACCGCACTCACTCACACACTTGACCCAAACACATTGCACCGCACTCACTCACACACTTCACCCAAACACATTGCACCGCGCTCACTCACACACTTCACCCAAACACATTGCACCGCACTCACTCACACACTTCACCCAAACACATTGCACCGCACTCACTCAAACACTTCACCCAAACACATTGCACCGCACTGACTCACGCACTTCACCCAAACACATTGCACTGTACTCACTCACACACTTCAACCAAAGACATTGCACCGCACTGACTCACACACTTCACCCAAACACGTTGCACCTCACTCACTCACACACTTCACCCAAACACATTGCACCGTACTCACTGACACACTTCACCCAAACACATTGCACCGCACTCACTCACACGCCTCACCCAAACACATTTCTCCGCACTCACACACACACTTCACCCAAACACATTGCACCGCACTCACTCACACACTTCACCCATACCCATTGCACCGCACTCACACACACACTTCACCCAAACACATTGCTCCGCACTGACACACACATCACCCAAACACATTGCACCGCACTCACTGACACACTTCACCCAAACACATTGCACCTTCCTCACTCACACACTTCACTCAAACACATTGCACCGCACTCACTCACACACTTCACCCAAACACACTGCACCGCACTCACTGACACACTTCACCCAAACACATTGCACCGCACTCACTCACACACTTCACCCAAACACATTGCACCGCACTCACTCACACACTTCACCCAAACACATTGCACCGCACTGACTCACACTTCACCCAAACACATTGCACCGCACTCACTCACACACTTCACCCAAACACATTGCACCGCACTCACTCACACGCTTCACCCAAACGCATTGCACCGCACTCACTCACACACTTCACCCAAACACATTGCACTGCACTCACTCACACACTTCACCCATACACATTGCACCGCACTCACTCACACACTTCACCCAAACACATTGCACCGCACTCACTCACACACTTCACCCAAACACATTGCACCACACTCACTCACACACTTCACCCAAACACATTACTCCGTATTCACTCACACCCTTCACCCAAACACATTGCACCGCACTCACTCACACACTTCACCCAAACACATTGCACCGCACTCACTCACACACTTCACCCAAACACATTGCACCGCACTCACTCACACACTTCACCCAAACACATTGCACTGCACTCACTCACACACTTCACCCAAACACATTGCACTGCACTCACTCACACACTTCACCCAAACACATTGCACCGTACTCACTGACACACTTCACCCAAACACATTGCACCGCACTGACTCACACACTTCACCCAAACACATTGCACCGCACTCACTCACACACTTCTCTTCCTCTTGCAGGCTAAGCTGGGACATAATCGGAGGGTGCAGCAGCAGACAGACGGGGGGCAGGCGGACACCCAGAACTTCAGGCAGCTCGAGGAGCGAGTTCGTTAGCTAACTGGGCGGCATGTGGTAGAGGCCATGGCAACCGTCGAGGTTGAACACCTTGGGGACAACAACAGTATGGTCATTCCTAATTATTCTTCTCACATCCCACTTCCCCCTCATCCGACAATCTCTTCTCACTTTCAAGCTAGTCATCTTGCTTCCCCGCGCCCCCCTCCCCTCACCATAACCCGAATCTTGTGCCTTTCTGCTTTCAGATAATCAACAAGCACCCGAGCAGCCTGTCCCCGAGGTCATGGAAGATAGTGAGAGTGGAGATGAGGAGGAAGAAGACACTGCATCACTGCCTCAGTCACTCGCAGACCCCAGCTCAGAAACTGTCACTACACATACGTTAGAGGCTAATGTAGAAGCGGGATCTGCACAGGGCGATGCAGCGGGGATGGGTGTGCTGCTGCAAGGCGGGGGAAAGGGTTGCTCGTGTCCAGCACCCCAGACAGCGAGTTCGCTCATGAGTTCTGCTGCATAGGACTCAGATGAGGACCTCGATGGAGCAACCTTCAGAAGAAGGGTGGTGGCCATGCTCACCGAATTGATGGGTGAAATGGCAATCCTGCCAGAGAGCCTCTCGGCAACGTCAAGGAGCATGGCAGAGTCGGCCTCTAACATTGCATGGGTCTCTGTGCAGAGCCTGGAGCCCAGGATTTGCAGCCTGGAAATTATGATACACTCCCAAAGAGACCATGTTGACCCAGACGTGATGGTGCGCATGATGGGCAATGTCGCAGCTTCTATTGCAGCACAGGCAGAAGTGATCCAATGTCTTAGTGCCAGAGTGGAAGCTCAGACTGCTCTCATGCAGTCTTTCCTTGGTGCCATTGAAACTCAGACTGCTCTCATGAAGTCTCAGCATGGAATCACCCAAGTTCTGACTGCTGCTAGCATGACTGGGTCTACCACTGTCGACCAGGGCTTACAGGGTGCTGCAACAGGTTGCTAAGAATGCTGAAGCGTCACTCCAGGTAAGTGGCAGTGGGTCAGTGGAGCAGGATCCTCCTGTCCTCTCTCAAGATGACAGCATTCCTGGACCCACCACTGCCACTCCGCCACTGCCCTTGATGCTGCCTGTCAGCCAGCCCAGACTGCTGCCAAGGTGGTGCAGTCTACAGGCGGGCCTTCTGGGGCCAGAGCTGCTCGAGGTCATCCTGCAAGGCCACCTGAAGGCTCCAGCACAGAAACTCAGCAGCCTTCCACCAGCCATGCTGCAGCCACTAGGGGAGCACTTCGTAGGAGCACTCGAGTGCAAAATGGCACACAAACGACAGGCACTAAGGGATTGCACAAAGGTGATTAGTCAATATTTTTCCTGTAAATATATGTTAACTGATTTGTGATAAATGTATTAATTTTGTTCAGAATCTTTTCTGCTGTCTCTCATTTCAGCTTTGTGCCCAGGAGGACGCTGTGATATTCCGTGATTCAGGGATGGTATGATTGGGATGTGGTGAGTAATGGGGAGTTTCATTCATTGGAATCAGAGTCTGATGAGCCGCTCAGAGAGCCCGTCCGGAAGGGGGATTTGCTGCCTGACTCCTGCCTGTTTCCTCCCTCCCTCCTCCTCTTGCTCCTTCTCCTCTCCCTTGTCTTCCTCCTGAGGTGGTCTCGGAATCTCTGGTGGCAAAATCTGTGCCCTCATGATGGCCAAGTTGTGAAGCATGCAGCAGACCACCACAAAGTGGAACCATTGCTTCAGTAGCTTGATGGTCTGCGTGATGTTATTCCTTGTGGAAGCATTATATGAGTGCTGGGCATGTGTGTTGGGATTGCGGAGAGGAGTCATGAGCCAGGTGGACAGAGGGTCGTCCTTGTCTATGTGCAGCCACCCTCAAGTTTCATGTGGTGGCTGGAAGTTTACTGGCACACCGGTCTGACGCAGTGTGAAGGTATCATGGCTGTTGCCAGGATAACGGGCATTGACATTGAGGAATCACTGGGCGTGGTTACACAACATCTGCACATTAAGTGAGTAGTAGCCTTTGTGGTTACAGAAGAGCTCAGGATTGTTATGCGGCACCAGCAAAGCCATGTGTGTGCAGTCGATGGCACCCTGCACCATGGGGAAGTCCGTTATCCTGGCAAAGCCATATGAGTGCTTGTCTTGCTTCTCTCTGCTCAGAGAGAAGACAACATATTCCCTTCTCCTGGTGTAGAGAGCCTCAGTGATGTCCCGGATATAGCGATGGACAGTGACCTTGACTGCCACTGGGAACGCAGTGTTTGCCCTGCTCTCAGACGGCAGGTCTAGTTGCAGGTGGTGGCAGAGTTCTGTGACCACCTCCTTGGTGAAGCGTGGCCTGCTCCTCGCTTAAGTGGAGGTAGGAGAAGTGCTCTCTGAAAGCATTAGGTGGGTAAGGCCTCCTGTTGAGAGCCCTCCTCCTCCTCCCTCTGCACGCATCTTTTCATCTTCTTCGCTGCCTCTGCTCCCTCTCTCCAAGAACGTGGAGTGCGATGTCGACTGTCAGTAGAGCCCATGATTGTGAGCAAGTGTTGTGAGCAGAAGCCTTTAAATAATAATGAAGGCATCTGCATTTTCAAAAACACTCCCTGTTCCCTTGGTACCTTACAAGAAGTTAATAAAGCTGGTGAAGTTGCAGAAAGTAGCACAGAGCCAGTTAAACTGCATAAATCTGTCAGGTGCAAGTGATTGCCGATGATCCTTTAAATAGCACTGCTGGAGCCTCCTTCCTGATTCTCAACGCTTGCTCTGCTTGTCGTTGTTAAGGCATGCCGGTAAGTGCAGTGACGAAATCCAATGTCGCAGATCAGGCTTCAAGTTAGCGTTGTGCACTCACTGATGTCACGATCTGCTTAATTTCATTTATTTCAGTGATCGCTTCTATCGGCAGCGCTGCTGGTCATCTCAAAATGGCAGCCATCGTGGGACCCGCTGCCAGCTGACGGAAGAGAGGGAGCCGTCATATTTTTGCCGGATTATGGCGGTAATGGATGGCGTTAAACACCTGAATTTCTAGACCATAGACCCATCCTGGATTTTTTTGTCCCCATGTTATACACTTTACATTTCTCTATATTGAATTTCATCAGGAATTTGTTTGCCTAAGTTCCAAGTAGTATCATCGGCAAATTTAGCCATTGTGCTTGTGACTCCTAGCTGCTGATCATTTATGAAGATATTAAACAAAAGAGGTCCCAAAACAGACCCTTGTATGGCCTCACTAGTAACTTTTTCCCAGGCTGATGACAATCCCTGTACCAGCACCCCCTGGGTTCTATTGGTCAACCAATTACTAATGTTATACCACTATTCAATAATTGGGAGAGGGATTGTGAAGGAATGAGCCATAAAACCCATTCAGAAAAAGACACCATTCTGTGAAAGAATTCTGGTCTTATTAAAACAGGACAAACTGGGTCTGGAAATCTAGAAACCCAACGATGGAGAAGCTGTGATAGCATTCAGACTATTGAGATAAGATAATTGTTGACACTGAATCAATAACCTTCTAGAAACAGAAGGTTAAAGGCTCACGACAGTCTGAATCTTTGGGAACAAGACAATAGTACACCCTGGTTAAGGTGTTCTAATTTATACTCCGTAAAGAGTCACAAACAGAAGGCTTTAGTAAAAATGACATCAAATAAAATGCACCTGCTTTTACACCATTTTTATGGTAAACTTAGATACCTAGAGGAGAGGCACGATTCTTAATTCTACCAGCTGAGGTGACTGTAAGAATTGCAGAAGTCAGCAGAAAAATGACTAGAGATAATTAGCTTACATCAGCAGAAAACCTTAAATGGAATACCACTGGAAAAGGGTATAAATGTTGAACTCTCAAACAGGATAGTAGACTCGCTGGAAAGGGGCAAAGCGATTCTCAGCTTCAGAGGCAGGCTCTGTAAGTCTCCAACTCTTTGTACCTCGGGGATCAACGGTGCTGTATTTGATTTTGGTGGATATCCTGAATTAACTAGGAACTATAAAACTGTAGCAAAGTTAAGATTTGAGAGTAAGGATCTCTGATAACAGAATTGTAAGCTTTCTCTTTTTGGAACTGTTAATGTTGCAATTGACTCACCAACTGTAAATTACTTGCCGGTTCTTTAATAAATCTGTATATTTTTAGAATTGTCTCACATAATACTTCTATATCAAACTCGCAAACTCAATCTCTGTACACTCTTTGGTGAGGAGTTGCAGAATTCTGAGGGAGTTTTCCGGACCCTCATAATATCCGGAATGTTGCAGTCTAGTTAAACTTATTAAAAGTGCTATCTGGAGGACAGTAACATTTTCAGGTTGTTCCTTTCCTTTAGGGAGAGATAGTCCGGACCTTTAGCTCCAATTAAGTGTCTTTAGAATTCGGCTACCTCAAACTTCAGTTGAAATGAACGTCTGAGGAATTTGCCTGATCTGGAGTAGCCCTAAAGGGGCTAGGACTAGTAATTATCCCTTCAGGATAAACCAGGAAACTACAAGCCAGTCAGTCTAACATCGGTGGTCGGAAAATTATTGGAAATTATTATCAGGCACAAAATAAACTTTTATTTGGAAAGGCATGGGTTAATTAAGGAGAGCCAGCATTGATTTGTTAAAGGCAAATTGTGTCTGACTAACTTGATTGAATTCTTTGATGAGGTATCAGAGAAGTTTGATCAAGGTAGTTTATATATGAACTTTCGGAAGCCATTTGACAAAGTGCCACAATGGAGGCCAATTAAGAAGCTGTAACCCCATGGATTCAAGGGGAAAGTGGTGGTAGTGATACAAAATTGGCTCAGTGACCAGAAGCAAAGCGTGGTGGTGAATAGATGTTTTTCAGACTGGGAGGTGCTTTGCAGTGGTGTTCCCCAAGGGTCAGTTTACGGTCCATTAAACTTTTTAATTTTTATAAACAACCTAGACTCGGGTGTAGGGAGCAGCTTTACAAAGTTTGCAGAGGATATAAAACTTGGCAACGTAGTAGCTAGTGATGAGGATAGTGTAGACTTCAGGATGTCATAGAGAGGATGGTGAAATGGGCAAAAGCTTGGCAGACGGAGTTCAATGCGGAGAAGTGTGAAGTGATACAATTTGGGAGGATTAATATGGAAAGACAATGGGCTAGAAATTCACATTGGCCCCGCCAGCTGGCTAGCGCCCAAAAGTTAGCGCTGCGCGCGGAGCCAGTTGCGTCCGTCAGAAATTCAGTTTTTGCGCCCCAAGTCGGAACCGGGCGCTATTCCAGGGTGTGCCCGCCCTCGCTTGGGGCGCTGAAACTGAATTTCAGCGCTGTAGGTGCCGCAGCGCCACCCGCTGCGGAGCGGCAGGCTGCGGTACTGCAGGCCTCCTCCTTCTCTTAAGGGGGAGGTGCCTGCAACTCGGAGATCGCCGCTCGCTAGTGCCGGCAAATGAGCCCGGCACCACGGAGAAGTGCCGGGCTCCCGGAAAGCAGCCGGCAATGCCGCGGGGGGTGGTGGAGGAGGCCGGGGAAGGAGGTGCGGGCAGGCGGCCACCGAAAAAGCGGCCGGCCGCACCTCCGCCTTAACTAGCGCCACTAAGGTTGCAGCACGGCCCGGTCTTCACATCGTTGTTTGCGGCCGCTGCGGAAGAGGCGGCCGCAACTAAATATGGGGGTCGGGCCGGTAGCGGGGCGGAACCGGGGCACTGCGCACACTGATGACGTCATCGGTGCCGGCGCAGCGCTACCGGCTACCGCCGCCATTACCGCAGCGCTGAATATCAGCGAAAACTCCTCTACTGGCGCAGAAGCCCTCTTTGGGCGGTAACTGGGCGCAAAGCCCACTGAATTTCTGGCCCAGTATTCTATAAATGGCACAATTTTGAAAAGTGTAGATGACCAGTAAAACCTTGATGTCCATATGCACAAATCCTTTAAGGTGGCAGGGCAAGTTGATAAAGTGGTTAAAACGCATATGGGTTACTTGGGTTTATAAACAGAGGCATAGAATATAAAAGCAAAGAGATCATGCTAGAATGTGATTATTCACTGGTTCTTCTTAGGCAGTCCCTCAGAACCAAGGATGACTTGCTTCCACACTAAAAATTAGTCCTCAGGTGACTGATGAGTCGAATGCGGGACCTACAGTCTCTGTCACAGGTGGGGCAGATGGTGGTTGAAGAGGCGGGTGGGTGGGGTGCTTGGGTTGACGTGCGCTCCTTCCGTTGTTTGCGCTTGGCTTCCGCTTGCTCCCGGCGAAGAGACTCGAGGTGTTCGACGCCTTCCTGGATGCTTCTCCACTTTGAGCGGGCTTAGGCCAGGGATTCCCAGGTCTTGGAGGGGATGTTGCACTTTTTCAAGGAGGCTTTGAGGGTGTCCTTGAAGCATTTCCTCTGCCCACCTGGGGCTCTCTTGCCGTGTCGGAGCTACGAGTAGAGCGTTTGTTTTGGGAGTCTCGTATCGGGCATATGGATGATGTGGCCCGTCCATCGGAGCTGATCGAGCGTGGTCAAAGCTTCAATGCTGGAGATGTTGGCCTTAGCGAGAACACTGACGTTGGTGCACCTATCCTGCCAATGGATTTGCAGGATCTTGCGGAGGCAGCGTTGGTTGTACCTCTTCAGTGCTTTGAGATTCCTGCTGTACATTCACTGGTTAGGCCTCAGCTGGTGTATTGTGGACAATTCTGGGCACCACACTTCAGGAAAGATATAAACACCTTAGAAAGGGTACAGAGGTGGTTTACAAGGATGTTACCATCTGCAAGATGCACTGCAGCAACTCGCCAAGGCTTCTTTGACAGCACCTCACAAATCCGCGATCTCTACCACCTAGAAGGACAAGGACAGCAGGTGCATGGGAACACCACCACTTCCAAGTCAAACATCATCCTGACTTTGAAATACATCGCCATTCCTTCATTGTCGCTGGGTCAAAGTCCTAAAACTCCCTACCTAGCAGCACTGTGGGAGTACCTTCACCACATGGACTGCAGCAGTTCAAGGCGGCGGCTCACCACCACTTTTCTGCCCTCGCAGCGCGTTCCTATGCAGAGCTAGACAGGTAGCTAACAACTTGATATCTTCCCATAAAAATCACAAGGCTTGACTTTTCTTGTAAAGCTTCACTGAAAGATTCTTATTGTAAAACTGAAATACAACACAGAAATTGAAGCACACATTAGTATACAAGCGCATAACTGATATGCATACACAAATTTAGGTACGCCTGAGCAACACAGTACATTTGGCATGTAAATTACCAAACACGTGGAAACACAGCTTACTGTGAATATACATTTAGCAAACTGGAAGGCATTCTCCTTAAATTAGCCCTGTACATAGTGCATCAAAATACAGCTACTAGTTAACCAGCTAGACAGAGAGTGAGCACTTCACGGCTAGCTGTGTAAGTTTGCTTACAGAGAAAAGTTACAAACTAAACATTTTCTGCAACATACAGTGTACACTAATCATCTGTAACATTCTCAAGTACTTACAGACAAATAATATCCAAGACTCAGGCGTGGGAACAATATAACTTCCCAGAGCATGTGCCGCTGTAGGTCTGTAGTTTACTTTACTGCACTTACTGTGCTTTACTGCACTTTACTGTACTTTTACTGCAGTTGCTAGGTACCAAATAGCCACTAGGTGGCAGCACACAATGGGAATCGACCCAACTTACTCAAACCCCTGAATTAACTGGAAAGCTAACATAAATTGCTACAGAGAGACAGCACACTCCCCGCTTGGTACAATTCCATTGTACCACTACAGATACAAAATAAACCTAAAGAAAACGTCCTTTGGCTGCAAACATACACAGAATCCGTTCTCTAGGTTTCTTCAGAAAGGAGGACCACGATCTCTGAGACTGGCCTCAGAAACACTTTGACAGTACCCTCCTTGACAATCTTCACCTCCACCTTGCGGACCCTCTTGTCCCTGCTCGGCAGAGTTTTGACAACCAGTCCCACTGCCCATTCATTTCTGTGTGCTTGGCTGTCTTTCAGCAAGACAACATCTCTCACTTTGACATTTGGCTTGTCTTCTGTCCATTTCCTACGGCTCTGTAGGGTGGACAAATACTCTCCTCTCCATCTCTTCCAAAAAGTGTCTGCAAGGCACTGGACTTGCTTCCACTGCTTCCTGTGCAGCTCAGCCATGTCAAAGTTTCCAGAGGGGGCTGAAATAGTGCTCATCTTTTGAGTCAGGAGCATCGTTGGGGTGAGGACTGCAGGCATGTCTGGGTCGGTGGACACCGGCACCAGGGGTCTTGCATTCATGATCGCCATGACTTCAGCCATGAGAGTGCTTAAGACGTCGTGTGTGAGATGAGTAGGTCCCGTCCGAAGCAGCATAGCATCCAGAATACGCCTGGCAACACCGATGAGCCTCTCCCATGAACCACCCATGTGGGATGAATGCGGGGGGTTAAACACCCACGTGCATCCTTTCTTTTGGAGGTAGCTTCCTACTGCTGCATCGTCCGTGTGGATGTCCAACTCCTTACAGGCACCCACGAAGTTAGTCCCTCTGTCTGAGCGGAGAAGTTTGGCTGGACCACGGATTGAGAAAAACCTCCTCAGGGCATTGATAAAGCTGTCTGTTGACATAGATTCGATCAGCTCAATGTGCACAGCTCTGGTAGACATGCACGTAAAGAGCACCGCCCAGCACTTGCTGCCTGCACTACCTCTTTTTGTGCGACGCGTCATGATGGTCCATGGCCCAAAGACGTCAAGGCCCACGCTGGTGAATGGAGGCTCTGGAGTGAGTCTGTCAGCGGGCAAGTCTGCCATCTTTTGGTCCTCTAACCTCCCTCGTAGCTTGCGGCAGGTAACACACTTGTGGATAACAGAAGAAACCAGACGCTTGCTCCCGATTATCCAGTATCCGGCTGCTCGGATAGCTCCTTCTGTTATGTGTCGTCCTTGGTGAGCCACTTGCTCATGATAGTATCTCACGAGTAGTGTGGCAATGTGATGGGTGCGCGGGATGATCAGAGGGTGCTTTTCTTCTCTTGACAAGTCTGCGGATGATATGCGCCCTCCGACCCGGAGCAAACCATCTTCATCTGTAACTGGGTTGAGCTTTTTAAGTGGGCTTTGCTTGGGGAATGTCTGTCCCTCTTCAAGACATTTGAATTCCTCCTTGAAGACATCATGCTGGACAGAGCGAATGATCACACCTTTGGCTTGTGAAAGCTCACTTGTGCTGGATACTTCTTTAGAACATTTCCATCCTTTGCGTTCTACGTTGTCCGAATTCCCCTTGAAGGATGCTGCTACATGAATGAGTCGGGCTGTGGTTCGGCAGAGTGTTCTCCAGCTTGAGAATCGCTCGAAGCGTTGTGAGCCCAACTGAGATTCTGAGGCTTTGGTGACCAGGGTCGTAACTTCAGGCCGAATCTCAGTATCAGCTTCAGGCTCCACAAGGGTGAAGGGATTGGACTCAGGAGTCTCCTCTGTGTTGACATTAGACAGGAAAGAGGGGCCCGAGAACCAACTGCTTTGCTGTAGGTGTGCTGCTGGTATAGACTTGGTAGCATGGTCTGCAGGGTTCAGGTCCATGGGGACGTAGCACCACTGGTCAGGGTGAGTGGATCGTCTGATACGAGTCACCCAGTTGGAAACATACACATAAAACCTTCTTGTGGAGTTGTGGATGTAACCAAGTACAATCTTGCTGTCCGTGAAGAACTTGACGGCGCCCACATCGATGTCAATCTTGTCTCTGATCAACTCGTACAGTTGAACAGCCAACACAGATGCACAAAACTCGAGACGTGGAATGGTGTGGGCAGGCCGAGGGGCCAACTTGGACTTCCCCATAACGAATCCCACATGGTATTTCCCATCAGTGTCAGCTGCTCTCAAGTGGGCCACAGCTCCTATTGCTACTGTGGAAGCGTCTGAGAAGATGCACAGCTCTCCTCTCTGTGTTGAAGACAGCGAGCCTGGAATGTAGCACCTCTCTATGTGCAGGTCTTCGAGAGCCTTCAAGGACTCCTTGCATAGGTTCCATTTTGCTTCTTTTTCTGGGAGGAGTGGAGCATCCCACTCACTCTGATCCGATGAGAGTTCCCGTACTAATGCTTTTCCTTGCATTGTTATGGGAGCTACGAACCCCAAAAGGGTCGTACAAACTGTTGACTGTGGACAGGACACCTCTCCGTGTGAATGGCCTTTCTTCACGGGACACCAGGAATGTGAAGCTGTCTGTTTCCAGGTTCCAGGAAAGCCCCAGGCTCTGTTGAAGGGGGAGAGGATCCACTCCAAGGTGCAAATCCTTCAGATCCTTGGCACGGTCCTCTGCAGGGAAGGCTTCCATCACCTGTCCACTGTTCGATGCTACCTTGTGTAGTCTCAGGTTGGACTCTGCCAACATCGCTCTGGTTCTTGTCAGGAGATCTATTGCTTCTTCAGGTGTGGTAACCGAGGTAAGACCATCGTCAACATAGAACTGTCTCTCAACAAAATGCTTCGCATCGGAGCCATATTCTTGCTCACCTTTCTGAGCGGCTCGCCTCATGCAGTAGATAGCCACAGCAGGTGAAGGGCTGTTTCCAAACACGTGGACCTTCATCCTGTACTCCACCACATTCTTGTTGATGTCGTTGTCCTCATGCCACAGGTAGCGGAGATAGTCCCTGTGGTCTTCTCGGACGACGAAGCAATAAAACATTTGCTGCACATCTGCTGTCAGGGCTACAGGTTCTTTCCTGAACCGCAGAAGAACTCCCAACAAGGTGTTGTTCAAGTCTGGGCCACTGAGGAGTACATCGTTCAGAGACACTCCTTTACATTCAGCACTTGAATCAAACACAACTCGTAACTGGTCTGGCTTTTGTGGGTGATACACACCGAATGTTGGCAGGTACCAGTGTTCTTTACCTTCCTCCAGGGGTGGAGCAGGCTCGGCTTGGTCGTTGTCCAGCATCTTCTGCATGAACTCTATTTAATGGCCCTTCATTTCTAGCCTTTTCTCCAGTGTTCTCCTGAGTGAGCAGAGGCGCTTCATAGCTTGTTCCCTGTTACTCGGAAGACGGCGTCTGGGAGAGTGAAATGGTAAGGGTGCCACCCAGCTGTGTCCATCGTCCTGGTAAACCTCCTCATCCATGATGGTTAGGAAAGCTTTGTCGTCCATGGATAGTGCTGGCTTGTCATCATCCTTGGACCTTTCAAACACTGAGCATCCTAGGCTGTCTGTGCTCACAGTGAGGCCTGCCTCTTCCTCACAGGCAGAGGAGGTTGACCTATGATGCTGCGTCATGCCATCGTAGTCTTCCTTTACCTGGATCCTATTTGGGCATGGGCTGAGAAAGGATGTGCGACCGTTGTGCAACACGTTTGCTTTATAGACGTTGACACCCGCTGGTTTGTGGACTGTTCCCAGGCAAACTCCACCCACGAGGACCCATCCCAGGTCAAGCCGCTGCGCATAAGGAGCATTGTGGGGCCTGTTGATTTGCTCACGCACCTTGTGCACCCTTAAGATGTCTCTTCCCAAGAGCAGGAGGATTGGAGCGTCCGGGTCCACAGCTGGAATCTTGTTGGCAACTGGCTGTAGGTGGGGCTGATGGCGTGCGACCTCTGGGGAGGGAATTTCCGTCCTATCATCTGGCATCATGTCACACTCAATTAAGGTGGGGAGGGGAAGCTGTAGTTTCCCATCCATGGACTCGATCATGAAGTTCCCAACTCTCCTACCCGTAGTCTCTGTTGTCCCTGCACAGGTTTTTAGCGTGTACGGAGCTGCGCTGGCCTTGACTTCAAAGAGATTGAAGAATTCTGTCTTCGCTAGAGACTTGTTACTTTGCTCATCAAGCATTGCGTACATTTTGATTGCCTTCTCCTTACTCCCTGCAGGATATGCTTTAACCAAGCAGATTTTGGAGCATGAGCATGGGCTGCTTGCATTTCCACAAACCTCTGTACACTTGGAGGTGACTGAAGAAGATGTGCTTTCGCTTTGCTCCCTGCTATCCCCTTTGTCAACCGCAGCACTCTCGGTGGTTGAAGGAGGAGGACGTGGATGCAGGGCTGCGATGTGTTTTTCACTGTTGCACTCAAAGCACTTGATTGTCGCCTTGCAGTCTTTTGCCATGTGCATAGTTGACCCACAACACCTGAAGCAGATGCGATTCTCTTTCAGGTATGATTTGCGCTCATCAATAGGCTTGTCTCTAAAGCTTCGACACTTTTTGAGTGGGTGGGGCTTCTTGTGTATTGGACACTGACGATCTGGGTCATCCACTTTATTCCCAGCAGAACTGGATTGGTTGACTGAGGGTTCGGCTGGAACATCTGTTTTGTGCACGCTCACAGAGGCTTTATTGCTGTACTTTGTGGGTTTCTCTGTTCTCGAAGGAGTGTAACTGCTGGAGGTGGAGAAAGTGAAACTTGGATCATTCCTCACCTTTGCCTGTTGTTGGACGAACCTGGAGAAGAGAGAGAAGGGGGGAAATGCCACTCCATTGTCCTCCTTGTAATTGGATCCCTTAGCTATCCATTTCTCTTGAAGGTTGTAGGGGAGCTTTTCCACTATTGGGTTTACCCCACGAGCTGTATCCAAATATGAGAGGCCGGTCTGGTAACCTTCTCCCTTGGCACACTCCAGTTCGAGGAGAATGTCGCCCAGTTCTTGGAGCTCGACATTATCTTTGTTGGTTAGCTTCGGAAAGTCCTCAATCTTCTTGAGCAGTGCGTGTTCAATGACTTCTGGTGTCCCATAACAGTCTTCGAGACGTTGCCAAACCAGGTTGAGGCCTGCTGTGGGATTGCGGACGTGCGCTGAGCGAATTCTCTTCGCCTGTTCTGACGACTCAGCTCTGAGCCACTTTGTCATCAAATCTAGTTCTTCTCTGGCTGACAGATTCAAGTCCTTGGTGGTACTCAGGAAGGACGCTTTCCATGACCAATAATTTTCAGGACGGTCATCAAATTCTAGAAGGCCTGAACTTAACAATTCTCGGCGGATAAGGTACCTAGCGAGGTCTTGTGCACCTTGTGGTTCGGGTGAGGACTGCTTGGCTGGATTGGCCGAGTGCTGTGGAGGTCTCTGCAGGTAAGTCTTACTTGTTTCTTCTCCTTTAAGCTCAGTGTCTCCAAAAACAGGCTGTGTAAGTTTGCTTACAGAGAAAAGTTACAAACTAAACATTTTCTGCAACATACAGTGTACACTAATCATCTATAACATTCTCAAGTACTTACAGACAAATAATCACAGAATCACAGAATCACAGAAACCCCACAATGCAGATAGAGGCCATTTCGGCCCATCGAGCCTGCACCGACACATATCCCACCCGATTCCCCGTAACCCCTACACCAACATGTAACCCCACATATTTAATCCCCTAACACTAAGGGGCCATCGAAAGGAGTATAACTGTAGGCCCTTAGTAGCAATCGCTCTCTGGTCTCTCTTGTCTTGTCTCTTGACTCTTGCTCTGCTTGGGCTACCGCCGCTCGTACTCAAGCCCTGGCCTTGTGGCGGGTTCTCTTCTCGCTCCCCGCATTAATTTGCAACCAAGGACATCCATACCAACACGGGAGAGGGGAACGAGACCCGAGTCCAAAGTCACCCAGGACACCTGGGCCATGAGAGAGGGCAGAGGAAACGAGATGAAGAGTAATGTAGACCCGACAAAGAGCAGAGAAGGGCAGCGGAAGACGTATTAATTAAAACCGAGCGCCGAGTTATAAGCTGACGCTCGGGGAAGAAAATATCTGAGGACAGTGAGACTAAGTTGGTTGGGCGAATCCTGCAAATAAGCTGGCGCTTGCGGGGCAAGCCTCTTGTTGAACATTGCAAATAAACGCCATAACGAATATGTTGGCGTGCTCAGAATGGGTTGTAAAATCTAAGCAGTAAAGACTGCTTATCGTCTCATTGACGCAACGTTACCGCCGACGACCGCCCGAGGGAGAAGAGGAAGAGAACCCATCGCGACGAGACGATGACGGTAGCTGAGGAGAACAAAGGTGTGCCACAGCAGCAGCTCCAGCACCACGACCTGAGACAACGTGGCGACGGAGTACCCCAAAGGACAGCAGCCCAGACCTCAAAATCGCGATTGCTGAAACAACAGGTTTTACCTTGGATTGGTGAGCATGGATTCCTGGCCCCTCATAGCTTAATCTAGTTAGGTATAGGGGTGGGATAAGGATAAGGGGATTGTTAAAGTAGTTGTTTATCCCTCGATGTGCCATGTGTTCCCCATTCCCTGTATAAGTATATAGTTATAGTGTTACATGCCTGTAATTGTTTCTCTACCAGTAATTTTCTCATAAGACTGTGTTTTCGTTTCTGTTTTAATAAAATCTTGGTTTTCTTACGCTGAACCACCTGTCTACTCGAGTCTTTCTGTATCGCCACCTGTACCTAAGTCCGGTGTCCAAAACCCAGGGACGTGGGAGCGATTCGAACCGCTCACAGGCAGTCAAGGGCATTACTGACTGGACGAACACGCCACCCGCCACCCCCTACAGAAAATGGCGACCACGGCAGGACACCGGCAACAGGGTTGTGATACAGTAGACAGTGGTTCAGATGAGCAAAGCATGATGGAGGAAAGGATTTCTGATTATGTGTTTAGCAAGGTGAATATCACTAAGAAGTGGATCACCACTCTGTTAAGGGCTGGGCGTCTGGTAGATAAGAACATAAGAACATAAGAAATAGGAGCAGGAGTAGGCCAATCGGCCCCTTGAGCCTGCTCCGCCATTCAATAAGGTCATGGCTGATCTGATCCTAACCGCCAATTCACTATCACAGAACCATCTCCTGAATCTAACAGAATTAGACACACAAAATAGGAGCAGGATCAGGCTACACGGCCCCTGGGCCCGCTCCGCTACCCACAGGGCCATGACCGATCCGAACCTAGACTCATGTCCAAATTCCTGCCCGCTCCCCGTAACGTTTAATTCCCTTTACTTCTAGGAAACTGTCTATTTCTGTTTTAAATTTATGTAATGATGTAGCTTCTACAGCTTTTTGGGGCAGCATATTCCATGGACCTACCACCCTCTGAGTGAAGTAGTTCCTCCTCATCTCAGTTTTGAAAGAGCAGCCCCTTATTCTAAGACTATGCCCCCTAGTTCTAGTTTCACCCATCATCGGGAACATCTTCCCCGCTTCCACCCGATCCAACCTCTTCACAATCTTATATGTTTCAATAAGATCACCTCTCATTCTTCTGAACTCCAATGAGTAGAGTCCCAATCTACTCAACCTCTCCTCATATGTCCATCCCCTCAGCCCCGGGATTAACCGAGTGAACCTTCTTTGTACTGACTCGAGAGCAAGTATGTCCTTTCTTAAGTATGGACACCAAAACTGTACGCAGTATTCCAGGTGCGGTTTCACCAATACCTTGTACAACTGAAGCAATACCTCCCTATTTTTATATTCTATCCCCCTAGCAATGAAAGCCAACATTCCATTGGCCTTCTTAATCACTTGCTGCACCTGCATACTAACCTTTTGAGTTTCGTGCACCAGGACCCCCAGATCCCTTTGTACTTCAGTACTTTCCAGTTTCTTGCCATTAAGATAATAACTTGCTCTACGATTTTTCCTGCCAAAGTGCATAACATCACACTTTCCAGTATTGTATTCCATCTGCCAAATCTCTGCCCACTTACTTAGCCTGTCTATGTCCCCTTGCAGGTTTTTTATGTCCTCCTCACTCACTACTTTCCCTCCCATCTTAGTATCATCTGCAAACTTTGATATGTTACACTCGGTCCCCTCCTCCAAATCGTTAATATAGATTGTAAAGAGTTGGGGACCCAGCACTGACCCCTGCGGAACACCACTAGTTACTGATTGCCAGTCTGAGAATGAACCATTTATCCCAACTCTCTGCCTTCTGTTAGATAGCCAATCCTCTATCCATGCCAGAATATTACCCCCAATCCCGTGATTTTTTATCTTAAGCAATAATCTTTTGTGTGGCACCTTGTCAAATGCCTTTTGGAAGCCTAAATACACTACGTCCACTGGTTCCCCTTTATCCACCCTATACGTTACTTCCTCAAAGAACTCCAGCAAATTTGTCAAACATGACTTCCCCTTCATAAAACCATGCTGACTTTGCCCTATTAAATGATAATTATCCAAATGTCCTGTTACTGTCTCCTTAATAATGGACTCCAAAATTTTACCTACCACAGATGTTAGGCTAACCGGTCTATAGTTTCCAGCCTTCTGTCTACTGCCCTTTTTAAATAAGGGTGTTACATTTGCAGTTTTCCAGTCTGCCGGGACCTTTGCCGAGTCCAGGGAGTTTTGGAAAATTATTACCAATGCATCCACAATCCCTACCGCCACTTCCCTCAAGACCCTAGGATGTAAGCCATCAGGTCCAGGTGATTTATCCGCCTTGAGTCCCATTATTTTACCGAGTACCACTTCCTCAGTGATTTTGATTGTGTTTAGCTCCTCCCCTCCTTTAGCCCCCTGTTTGTCCAGTGTTGGGATATTCTTAGTGTCTTCTATTGTAAAGACTGATGTAAAATATTCATTCAGTGTTCAGCTAAGTGGACAGAGGGAAAGGAACACAAGAAGTCCTTAGAGAAGGCAGTTTGGCTGATGTGTTTCAAAAAGCAGGTTCAGCTTTTGGACAGGCTCGTTGCAGCACAGGCAGTCGAGTTAAGGGAGTCAGCCCTGGAGATCCAGGATAAGGCTCTAGCAGGGGAGAAGTTATTGGTAGCTTTGCAGGCCTTGCATTTAATGGGAGAACACAAGGCCCAGTTGGAATACCTACGGTGCCAAGTCACCGAGGCTGAGGGAAATGAGTTATGGTTGCGGGAGAAGAACGCCCGCTTGGCAAGGCAGGTTAGGGAACAGGAAGAGAAAGTACAGGAGGGAAAGCTAGCGAGTGAACAGGGGTTTGTGGAGGCAGGCCACGGCCCCTGTAAAGAGCGGATAGAAAATCTGAGCCGGGCCCTCCAGAAGGCAAAAGGCATGGTATGCCTCATAAGCCCAAAGGCAGGTCAGGAGGATTTTATGGGGATCGAGGGGAGGACAGTTCCAACGTCACCGGTAGTGCCCAGGGACGACACGGTTGAGGGACAGGAGGTCTCACGACCACCACCTGTAGCGCCAAGTTTCAGCGAGGTTTGGCAGCAAGGGGGGGTGGAGCCAGAGGTGAAGACGGAGGTGGAGCAACCCCCGCCAGAGAGGACGGAGCCAGGACCGATGTGCCCAGCACGGCATCGGGGGTTCGGCCCACCCGTCAATGGCGACGATGAGGGACCCCTCCAAAACCAGTTCGTATTACCCTATAGCACCCAACAGCTTAGGGCTATGGTCAACCATATCCCGAAGCTGTCCGAAAAGGGAGACCCCTCGATCCACTTCAGGGACATAGAGCAGGCAGCCAGCGTCAACGACTGTGATGGCGCTGAGCAAGCCAAGATGCTGCTATTCTCCCTGGAGAGTAGTCTCCTCCAATCCCTCTCTGACGAGTGTAAGAGGGGGCAGAGCGGGTATGAGGAGCTCAGAGATACAGTTCTGGAGGCCATGGGGATGAATGAGGGAAGTCCTTTCTCCCGTGTGAAGAAGACGTTCCAGTTCGCAGGGGAAACCCCGCAGGTTTTCGCGGACCGGTTCTGGCCGGTGTACCAGAGGGCCTGTCCAGGGGCGCTGAACTGGGGGTTCCTGAACGGGGATCCTCTGGCCCATTGGCTCCGTTGCCTGGTGGCGAACAGCTTGCCACAGGTCTGGGCCAAGGCAGAAGTCTGGTTTGACCTCAAAAAACCCCAGACCACCGAACTTACGGTGATCAGGCAGCTAACTCAGGCCTATAAAAACGGTAGGGGAACCGATGCACACCCACCCAAGGGGAAGGTGCACGAGGTAAAACCCGGACCGGGTAGGAAAGAGTGGCACCAGGAAGGGAGTAACCCCCCCAACACAAAGACGAATTGGTACGTGTGCGGGAAAGATGGTCACTGGCGGAAGGAGTGCAAAAACCCTTGGCAAGATAACAAGGGAAAGAATTTCACAGCCCCAGCCCAAAAGGCGGGGACGGGAATCCCTCCCGCAGATTTTGAGTCACTTTCGGATACCATGAGGTCCTTATTGACTGGCCAGGGGAGAGTAGCAGCCGCTACCGGTGCTCTGACCCCGTCAGCCCCATCCAACCCACAGCCCTGACTAGAGCCAGCGCAGCCTGTTTACCTGTGTTCTCTCTGGTATGATGAATGGAAAAGACCCCTTTTGGAAATGGAGGTAGAAAAGGTGATGGGGACCTGTTGGACACAGGGGCATCATGCACCGTGGCCTACTCAGCTAACCCCACCACCTCGCCTCTATCTAACGGGGTCCCATACAGTCTGTCGGGGTTCACAGGCAAAGAACAGGCTGGCTCGTTTTCCATCCCACTCGCCATTCGGTTAGGACCGCTCCAAGTGGACCTGTGTCCTGATGAAATTGGAAGTGGAGGGTGGAAGAGGGGTCCTGGGGGCCGACTTTATTGTAGGCCACGGGATCCTAGTAGATTTGAGAAATCATTGCCTATGGGGGGCAGATAAAGTAAAGAAAGGTGAGGTAGTAGTGATCCCAGGAAAGGAAGGGAAGGGGACCTTATGCACCATGAAGCCCAAAGAGGGTTATAACCACGAGCTTATGGTCAGTAACTCTCCCAAAGGAGTTCCAGGCATTTGTGCAGGCCCACCTGGCCACATTTGCCAAACACAAACACGACTGCGGGAGGGTCAACGGGTTTGAGGTCAGCGTAGACGGGGACCCCATGGCCCGGCCACAGAAACAGTATAACTTCCCCAGGGAAGCAGAGCCAGACATGTAAGCAGCCATGTCCTCATTAGTGCAGCAGGGGGTTCTGAGACCGATAGCCACCCATGTAAACTCTCCGTTGTGGCCAGTTAGAAAGCCGGATAATTCCTGGAGGGCCACGGTGGACTATCGAGTGCTCAATAGTAACATCCCAGCCTCTGCACCCGGTAGCAGCAGTTGCCGACCTGATAGGAAGTATTTCAGCATCCACAACCACTTTCACGGTGCTGGATATTTCCAACGGGTTTTAGTCCATCCCTTTAAGGAGGGAGGATCGATACAAGTTTGCCTTTACGTTTAAAGGACAACAGTACACGTGGCACTGTTTGCCACAGGGCTTCCACAACAGCCCCAGCATTTTCCATCAGTGTATGGAGAACAGTTTAAAGGATTTTAGCCAGCCCAGACAATTGGTACAATATGTGGATGACCTACTCCTGTTCACTGATACGAAAGAGGAGCATGGCCCACTATTGGCCGAACTTCTGGAGCTGCTAGGGCAGAAGGGTTTTAAGGTAAACCCAAAGAAAGCGCAGATCAGCCAGCAGGAGGTGAAATTCCTAGGCCTGACCGTGCGCGCTGGAGAAAGGGCCATAGATAAGGCTAGGAGAGAAGCGGTACAAGAGTTACCGGTCCCCAACACAGTGACGGGTGTGAGGTCATTTCTAGGGCTAACCGGGTACTGCAGAGTCTTTATTGAGGACTATGCAGCAACCGCAGCCCCTCTGCTCTGACTCCTACAAAAGAGAGTGGAGTGGCTTTGGGATGAGGGTTGCCAGGCAGCATTCGTCAGGCTCAAAAAGGACTTGCAGACCGCACCAGCTCTAGGGGCCATAGATGGGGGGAAAGAGTTTTTCCTGGAGGTAGCAGCCAGCGGGGACAGCCTGAGTGCTGTGCTGCTCCAAGAGCGGCACGGCCGGCTGAGGCCTGTGGTCTACTCCTCCCGGATACTCACGGATGTGGAGAGGAGCTACTCCAACTGTGAGCGGCACCTGTTGGCCACTCATTGGGCTGTGAAAAGATCGTTGATCTTCACGGGCACCTCTCCCATCACCCTCCTCACCGATCACACACCCACCCAGATGCTTCTGGATGGGAGGATCAAGGATGGAACAGTGAGCAGTGCCCGCATTGCCCGCTGGACCTTGCTCCTCTCACAGATGGATCTTAAAGTGAAGGGTCTCTGCAAGCCAAAACTCGTAGCCAACCTGGTATATCCTGGAACAGCCCACCGGTGTTCCATTGAAGGGGTTTGGGAAGTGAACATAGGTTTGCGGGCCGGGATACATCCCACGGGCCGCGAGATCTATGTAGACGGTACCAGCACGGTATCTGCTGGCGAGCGTCTCACGGGGTGTGGAGTTTACGACCCACCGGCGAACATTGCCCTGGCGATTAAGCTCCCCAGCACCATGAGCGCCCAGCAGGCTGAACTGACTGCGGTGGTGTACATTGTTACACACCCCGAAATCTTCCCCACCCCCTCCACGATTTGCTCGGACAGCATGTTCACGTGCAATTCATGTACAGAGTACCTGGCCATCTGGTCCCACCGCGGATACACCTCCACCGATGGGAGACCCCTCACAGTAAAACCCCTGCTGGAAAAGATCCTGGCAGCAGTGGGGGAGGAAGGGGAGGTTTGCATCCACAAGGTGAAAGCCCATTCCTCCACAGAACCCCATAGCCAAGGCAACCAGCAGGCTGACTTGCTCACCAAGGAGGGTGCCCGCACAGGCACTTTCTGGGACTCATTTGGGTCCAGACCCATGGCGGCGGTCAGAGGTAGGGATGGGACCCAAGGGAGTGCAGGGGTAGCGTTAGCCCTGGACCTTGAGACGGTCCAAGCCCAAGACCCCGTCCTCAATGCAGTCCTCAGTGCAGTGACTGAGGGAAAAAGGGTAGAGGGTCCATACGGCACAGCGACCCTCTCTGTAAAAGAGGGCATGCTGTTCCGGGGGGAACAGTGGGTTGTGCCGCAGCAGCACCAGAGGGAATTCCTTCAACTGGCCCACGAGGGTCCAGGAGCTGGACACCCCAGGCCTGAGACCACCTGACAGCGGGTGGAACAGGCGGGATGGTGGCCGGGACTCAGGGAGGATGTCCGCGAGTTCTGTGTAGGATGTCTTGTGTGCGCTGCGAATAACCCCGACCCCCAAAAAAGGAAGGTACCTATGGGACGCATCAGGAGGGTAGAGGGACTATGGCAGTCGATACAGGTCGACTACATCGGGCCCCTGCCCACCGTCCAGGGAGGCTATAAGTACTGCCTAGTCCTGGTGGACGTGTTCACCAAATGGGTAGAGGCCTTCCCCTGCAGAACAGCCACAGCACTGGGTACTGCCAGGATCCTGGTCCAGGAAGTGTTCTCGTGGTGGGGACTACCACAGTATGTGGAGTCCGACCAAGGGAGTCACTTCACCGGACAGGTGATGCAGATCACCCTTATGCTGCTAGGCATTGAGGGGAAATGGCACGTGGTCCACAACCCCCAGTCATCAGGGATTGTGGAAAGAATGAATAGGACCTTAAAAGAAAGATTGAGGAAGGAGACGGTGGACTCGCCCCGTTAATGGGCGGAGGTCCTACCGTTGGTTCTGATGGGGATCCGGGCCAGCCAGTCAAAAAGCACGGGGTACTCCCCGTAAGAGCTGATGACTGGCAGGGTTATGCGGGCCCCCACCCATGTACTAGCCCCGGTGCTCACGGAGGGTCAGCTCAGGGAGTTAAACTGGGACAGGTTCGCCCGAAACCTCTTTGAGCACCTTAAACAGGTCCACGAGCAGGCGGCTGGGAACATGGGAAGGCAGCATCGGAGTAACCGATTGCTGCTCGAACCCCGAAAGCACCACGAGTGGGGGGTAGGAGATCAGGTCATGGTGAGGAACTATGCCCAAGTAGGGAGTTTGGAACCATTGTACATGGGGCCCTACAGCATTGTAGATAAAGCCAGCCCCATGGTATACACCGTTAAGATGCCCCGGCGTACCAAATGGTTTCATATCAACCAGTGCAAGCTGTTTCAACCTGAAAGGGGAAAACAGCCAGTTGGGGTAAGGTCTGAGGGTAGAAATCCTCAGCCTGCAGCAGGAGCGAGTTCACAGACAGCGCAGGCAGGTGCTGTGGCTTGCTTAAAGGGAGGGGCCATCCCGCCCATCGATTGGGACACTCCCCCACTCTTCTGGGATCCAGACGAGGAGGGACCCGAGGGTGAAGACCCTGCCCCGGACCCAGTTTTGGGACCTGGGGGCGAAGACTCTCAGCCTGTAGCAACAGGCTGGGAAGAGTTACCTGCCCCTAGCCCAGGTTCAGGAGAGGTCAAGCCTAATGGGGAAGATCCCCGGCCAGGGGCAGTGGTTAGCCCACAGGCCACACCGGAGGGGACAGCGGTCCGGGTTAAAGGCCCATCGGTCAAGAAAGCCCCACCCGCCAAAGTCCCTAGAAGGTCCCCATGGATGCCCCAGCTGAGAAAGCCATGGTCACCAGCTCCCCAGTTTAAGGGACAGCCTCCCGAGTCAGGGGGAAGTCAAAGGACAGAGGTTCTCAGCTAGCCGCCATGGGCGGCAAGGGACCAACAGTGCAGGGCAGTGCGGCCACGCCGGGGGAAGCGGTGTGCCGCAGTCCAACCAGGAATTAGCCTGGCCGCCCGGAGACAGGCGGCGGATGTACATAGTTTAGGTAATGTAAGTTTATATTGTCAAGTTTAAGTATTTAGCTTAAGTTTGGGTGTTTTAGCTTAAGTTAAATAAGGTGATGGGCAGTTTAGATTAAGTAAGTAATGTGTTAAGAGTGTATGTATTTGGGTCGAGGTCGTGAGACCCGACCATGCTGCACCCAAGCCAGAGAATCTCTTGGGGACCTGGCTATATGTTTTTGTATCTGTTACAGATAGACTGTCGGGATGAAGGGGATCGTAATCCTATTCGCCCTGATGGGACTGAGCCTGTAAAGGCGGGGCGATGTAGAAGACTCCCACATCTACGGGTGCTCGGGAGATAGAGCACCCATAGCGACCGACGGAAGCGGTGAACGGGAAATGGAGGAGACCGCCGTCTACATCCACGAGGGAAGGTGGCCAGGATGGCTGGGGTCCAATTTCTCTCAGTACTCCAGCCAAACCGGATTCACGTACGGGGAGGCCTCCCTCTAGTGCCCCAGGGTACAGGTTGTTACCATGAGGGTCAACGTCACCGTAGGAAAGCGTATATGTTTAACGTGTAAGGGACACATTCCTCTAGATAGGTGGTGGTGGCTCAGGAAGCTGAGCAAAGATATGAGAAACCTCGCAGTCGAGTGGGAACGGTTGGGGAACAATACCCACCGGACGATTACAGGGACTCACGGAGGATTAAGTGTGTGTTGGGACAAATAGTGGGAACCGGATCAAGGGATTTATATCTGTATGTGGGGATCAGAAAGGATCTGCCCCTCAGGCATATCCATTGTTTTCCACCAGCAGTGGCGAGACACCGGGAAGGGGATGAAGTGGGATGCCAGCTGGAAGGCGTGCGCAGTCTCATTCTCCCCGATCCCAGTCAATGCCACTGAGCTGGTAACCCACCCCCGTAAGCCCCCGCCCACGGCATCGGCAGCGAGGATACACAGGGAAGGGTGCCCCACCACCACCAAGGGTAGCCTCCGTGATTTTAAATCTCACCGAGGTACATTTACCGGAATGGTGCCCCAAAGAAACAGAGCAGCTATACCAAGCCCTATTGAAGGACATGTTCAGGAAGTTTTATGAGTTCGATTTTGTCAATGTTGACAAAACCGAACTGTACACCACACACCGTGAGTTTTTGGGTAGGGCAGGGAGACAAAGAAGGGGAGTATGATGTTTTTACTGCGTTTAATACTGGGTCCTCTGTCATCAACAGTCTGGATGACATAGAGCTGCAGACCCAGATAAATGGTTCAAAAACACAGTTAAGGAAGATATTAATGGATGAGAACAAAGTAATGGGCTCGGAGTTGCATGAGGACCAGGCCATGACGGTCCATTTAAAGGAGATCATAGCGGAGTTGGAGAAGCACACAAAGACGGTAAATGCCCTCATAAGGGAGGACAGAAATGCTTCTGACCAGGCTGCACAGAATGAGGTGTGCGTGCTATATGGGGCATGGTTGCTGGGCGAGGGCCGCAGTAATCTGAAGGATTTAAAACAGGGTTTAGTCCTCTCCTGGATCAGCAACAAACACCTCGCAGCCCTCCATCCATTTGAGAATGCATTAAGCCCGTGCCCACCCCGGCTAGCTTCCGAAGCCTACCCAGTTCCCGTGGATTGTGGGCGGTCCAACCACACAATCATGGGAGTAGTAGTTAGGATGCCGGTCATGGGTAGGACAGCCCGACGCGCACCGGTATATGGGGTAGAAAACATTGGAGTCATTCAAGGGGGTGCACACATTCGCTTCACAGCAGTCCCACCTTACGTCATTAAGTGGGAGCACGCTATGACAGGTACTGACCTCTCAGGGTGCCGGAGCCGGGGAGCACACATAATCCTGTGTCCCCAGCACTTGAATGCCTATTCAAAACTGCAGTGCAGGTTCAGAGCTGCTGGCGCGAAATCTATAAATTATACCATGGAGGCAATGGCACAAGGCCATGTTTCCCTGCAGGTAGCATATATAGGAGGTGGGACATATTGTGTCACCACCGGCGCGTCCCACTACCAGCATGGACAGCATAGCTGGTATCCGGTTAGTGACAGCAGTTTCTGTTTTAAACCCGAGGCAGAAGTTCAAGTGGCCCAGGAGCGAATTGTCCCCATTCCTGGACCCGCCACTGTTCACCTCACTGTGAAGGAGAATTTTACCAATTTGCAGAAGTACGTAGCGCATTTCGGCTACGAAATTCCCCCTGTCCCTGAACACTGATGTAAGAAAAAGGAGACTTACCATCAAGTAACTTTAAAGTAAGCTTTAAGTAACTTATAAACACATTATATACACAAGAGAGGTCTTTACCATGCCTCTGGTAGAAGCCTCTTACAATACTGAACAGACCAGTATTTATACCAGTCCAACAGGAAGTGACATATGACAGGAAGTGAGGTATGTACACAGTTCATAGTTCATAGTTCACAGGAAGTGATGACATAACTTCCCGGAAGTTATCATTTTATTCACATTCTTCCCTCCTGCAGGATTAGGAGGCTGTGGTCTACCTTTTGGTCCGCAGCCGCCGAACAAGGAAGAGTCGCTTTCTCCAACTGTTTTTTGAGAAGGTTAAAGGCTGCAACAGCCGCTGTTCCCAGTGGAAATGATCTAGCATGCAGCAAGGGTTGGATTTTGTCCGAAAAATGAGGAATCCATTTAGCGTAGTATGCAAACAGACTGAGAGCCCGACGTAAAGAAGCCGGATTCTTAGGTGACGGGAGCTCTTGGAGCGGGCAAAGTCTTTCTGGGTCTGGCTTAATGGTACCGTTGCCTACGCAATAGCCAAGGATGTTGATGGTCGGTTGCGACTCAACAGATTTGGATTCATTCAGGGTCAAATTACGGCAATGGAGGGCATCCCGAAATTTTTGGAGGTTGGAGTCGTGTTCCTGTTGATCGTGACCTGCAATGGTAATGTTATCAAGATAGGGAAAAGTGTCCCTTAGGTTTTCCTGCTTAACCAGGCCATCCATTGCCCGTTGAAAGACAGCCACTCCATTAGTAACCCCGAATGGGAGGCGACGAAATTGGTACAGCCGTCCATTAGCCTCAAAGGCTGTGTACTGTTTATCTGAGACCTTCAAGGGTAACTGATGATAGGCACTTTTTAAATCGTAAGTTGAGAACACTTTGTATTCGGCCAGTTTATTAACCATATCATCAATGTGTGGCAATGGGTAGGCGTCCAAGTTGGTATATTGATTGATGGTTTGCGAATAATCGATGCATAGTCGCTGTTTGTGAGGTTTTAGAGGGTTCTTGACAATGACGACTTGAGCCCGCCAGGGCGACGAACATGGTTCAATGATATCCTCTGCTAGAAGTCGAGAGATTTCAGCCGCAATAAAAGATTGGTCTTCCTGATTAAAGCGCCGCGATTTCGTTATTATCAGTTGGCATTGAGGCGGAATACTGGCAAATAATGAGGGTTCATCAAGTGAAGCTGCTGATAATGCACAAAATGGTAATTTAGACGGTATATTAGAAATAGTAAGTCCGGGTTTGGATCCACCAAACTCAATGGTGAGTTTCTTATGCTGTTTTTGGAAGTCCAGCCCTAAGAGGAGATCACTACATAAGTCCTTGAGCACCGAAAGTCGGGTGGAGGGATACATACGACCATGAAGTGTCATATCAACAACACAAAAGCCGGAGATTCTGGTATTAAGTGATGACTGGGCCATCGCAATTGCCTGGTCCGATGGGAAGACATGTAGTTTCAATTTCGCAACAATCTGTTCCTTAATGAAACTATCAGTACTTCCTGAGTCAATTAAGGCATCTAAGGTATGCCCTTTAATTGAAATTTTTGTGGCTGCATGAGACAGGTTCTGTGGGCAAGCAGCTGTAATTGGTGTCGTTGCACAGAGAGTGGCTAAAACTCTCGGTGTGCTTCTTCGGGAGAGAGCGCGAGAGGATGCTTGATAGGTCCTAGCTGGAGCATCTTGATAGGCCCTAATTGGGGCAGTTCGGTAGGCCTTAGCTGGATTGGCCCTCGTAGAGGCCCTTGATAGGCAAACTTTAGCAAAGTGTCCTTTTTTCCCGCAATAACTGCAGATTGCATTGCGAGCAGGGCAAGTTTTCCTAGGGTGAAAAGCATCTCCACAAAAGAAGCATTCCTTCCTAGATTGCCAAGAGGCTGCTAAAGTGGGGTCGTCCTCCTCTTCTTCATCAGAATTATCAGAATTAGATTCCCCCATGATAGGGTTCACCTGAGACCGCTTGAATTGTCTGGTTGCAGCTACAGCAGCAGATCGAGATCTGGGCAGCTGATAGAGGTCTGCATTTCTCTTTGCCAAATCCAGTGAACAAGCTAGGTCAAAAGCTTTTTGTAGCTCAAGTGTTTTACTTTCTAGTAGACGCTGGCGTATAAATGGAGAGGCAATGCCGCAGATGAAAGCATCACGAATCATTTCTTGGCGGTACAGCTCAGCTGAGGCTGCCTGAAAGTTACAATCTACGCTGAGCCTGCGAAGTTCTTGCAGGAATTCGTCAATTGATTCCCCTGGCCCTTGTCGGGCTGTGGCCAGTAGATGTCTAGCATAGACCTCATTTGGGGTCTTCGCATACAGTTTCTTAAGTGCCCGAATCACCTCTTCGTAATTATCCCATTCATCAACATATTCGAACACTTTTGGGGTCACATAATTGACAAGTATCTTCAATTTAGCAGGAGCATCCGCTTTACATTCATCCAGAAAATTCTCAAAAGTACGATACCAATGCTTCCATACCCTGCCAGCTGCTGGTGTATTCGGGTCCAAGTCCAGACGAATCGGTCTAAGGATTTTCTCCATGATGGGTGGTTCCCTGGGTCCTTAACTTCCGAGTTTGTCTGAAGGTCTAGTATTTGTCAGTGTAAATATTAAGTTACTTAAATTGATGTAAGAAAAAGGAGACTTACCATCAAGTAACTTTAAAGTAAGCTTTAAGTAACTTATAAACACACTATATACACAAGAGAGGTCTTTACCATGCCTCTGGTAGAAGCCTCTTACAATACTGAACAGACCAGTATTTATACCAGTCCAACAGGAAGTGACATATGACAGGAAGTGAGGTATGTACACAGTTCATAGTTCATAGTTCACAGGAAGTGATGACATAACTTCCCGGAAGTTATCATTTTTATCACAAACACCTTACCAAAATACGTAAAGCCTTTATAGTTTCGCAGAAACATTTTTACACTCTAGAGCAGAAAACAGTAGAGATAGGGGCTAAGATATTGGATATTGTGATTCCTCCCTGGTGGGACATTTTCAATAACATGTAGGTCCCTTCGTGGATCAGACTGGCTTCCCACATTCTCGTGGCTTGCCAGTTAGGGATAGTGTTGTATCTAGTCTGCATCCAATGCAAGGGAAAAGGTCAGTTGTTAGAGCTCCAAAACCAGAGGATCTGGAAGGAACATTATGTGAAGATGGAGGGAGATACCCCCGTTTCAGTTTTTCCCTTGAATTTTTTTTTGATTAAACGTTGTTTTTTTGTTTGTTGTTTTTAATAAAGATTTTGCGAATAAAGATGTATGTGTAACAAGTGGAGCAGGAGCGTTGGATCCCCTCCATGCTTCGATGTGTGTAAAAGACTGTAATTATTCTATGTATCTCTACGTACACTACAATTTCACGGAATGGGAAGTGCATGTGTCGTGGGTATGTTAGATAGGTCATTACAGGGGAAGGTTGACTATGGAGGGTCAGAAAATTTTGCTCACCTTGTAAGGATGATACTTCAAGCAAGTTTTAGTATCACAGGGTGGAGTGTAGGATTCACAAAATTTCCACATTCCCCCAAGGTTATTACTAAAAGGGACCATATGGACAATTTAAAAAGGGTACCCAAAGATGGCATCCGCACCTCGTGACCAAAAGCCTGTAAGATTTTAAAAGCTTGAACTCTGCAGCTCAGAACAAGCAGCTTTGGGAAATCGAAACTTAAAATGCATTTCTGTGAAAAGGACTTTTGTGTTTGAAGGGCCAGACAGCTAAGCAAACATTTGAATATGCATTTTCGTTAAATTGGAACAGATCAACCCAGTTAGGCCTAAACATGAGGCCATTAGTTTGTCCACATAAATAATCAGAAACAGCTTAAGGAAGCCATCGAGGCTGGACAGGCCGATTAAAATGCATTAATGACAATACAGCCCGGACATCAGGTCATTAGGTGCGATAAACGGCCATCTAAAAACAGTTATTTTAGATTGGTACAATCATTTAAAACAGCCCGCCAAAATTGAAACAATGGACTAACCTGATTTGGCGCGCAGATAAGGGGCCATCGAAAGGAGTATAACTGTAGGCCCTTAGTAGCAATCGCTCTCTGGTCTATCTTGTCTTGTCTCTTGACTCTTGCTCTGCTTGGGCTACCGCCGCTCGTACTCGAGCCCTGGCCTCGTGGCGAGTTCTCTTCTCGCTCCCCGCATTAAGTTGCAACCAAGGACATCCATACCAACGCGGGAGAGGGGAACGAAACCCGAGTCCAAAGTCACCCAGGACACCCGGGCCACGAGAGAGGGCAGAGGAAACAAGGCGAGATGAACCAAAACAAAGAGTAAGGTAGACCCAACAAAGAGCAGAGAAGGGCAGCAGAAGATATATTAATTAAAACCGAGCACCGAGTTACAAGCTGACGCTCGGGGAAGAAAATATCTGAGGACAGTGAGACTAAGTTGGTTGGGTGAATCCTGCAAATAAGCTGGCGCTTGCGGGGCAAGCCTCTTGTTGAACACTGCGAATAAACGCAGGTGTCCACGCCATAACGAATATGTTGGCGTGCTCAGAATGGGTTGTAAAATCTAAGCAGTAAAGACTGCTTATCGTCTCATTGATGCAATGTTACCGCCGACGACCGCCCGAGGGAGAAGAAGAAGAGAACCCATCGCGACGAGATGATGATGGTAGCTGAGGAGAAGAAAGGTGTGCCACAGCAGCAGCTCCAGCACCGCGCCCTGAAACCACGTGGCGACAGAGTACCCCAAAGGATAGCAGCCCAGACCTCAAAATAGCGATTGCTGAAACAACAGGTTTTGCCTTGGATTGGTGAACATGGATTCCTGGCCCCTCATAGTTTAATCTAGTTAGGTATCGGAGTGGGATAAGGATAAGGGGATTGTTAAAGTAGTTGTTTTTCCCTCGATGTGCCGTGTTCCCCATTCCCTGTATATAAGTATATAGTTATAGTGTTACATGCCTGTAATTGTTTCTCTACCAGTAATTTTCTCATAAGACTGTGTTTTCATTTCTGTTTTAATAAAATCTTGGTTTTCTTACACCAAACCACCTGCCTACTCGAGTCTTTCTGTATCGCCGCCTGTACCTAAGTCCGGTGTCTAGAACCCAGGGGCGCGAGAGTGATTCGAACCGCTCACAGGCAGTCAGGGGCATAACTGACTGGGCGCACGCGCCACCCGCCACCCCCTACACTTTTGCTAATAAAAATAGGAATAACATCTGTCTTTCTCCGGTCCTGAGGCACCTCTCCAGTATTGTGATTCTGGAAGATTTGTACCAGAATTCCTGCAAATTTCCTTAAGGATCCAGGGATGGATCTTATCCGACCCCTGAGATTTATTCACCTTAATGTTGCACAGCTGTTCGGCAACCGGATTAAAATACCTCAGTGGGAGAAAAAAAGAAAGAACTTGCATTTATATAGCACCGTTCACAACCTCAGGGCATTCTAAAGTGCTTTACAGCCAATGAAGTACTTCTGAAGTGTCGCCAATGTTTTAATGGAAGCAACACAGCAGCCAATTTGTCAGAGGAGGCGTGGGTCCCCAATGGAGGGCTCCCTATGCGGGAGTCCTCCCTTTATCTATTGGGGACTTGGCCTGGAGGGTGTTGCATGGGGTAATCCCGTGCAATAAGGTTTTAAGTTGGTTCACGGACTCCCAGGCCACCTGCCTTTTCTGTGGCCTAGAGGAGTCTGTGTTCGATGTTTATGCTGAATGTGAGAGGTTACTTCCTGAAGGGGCTGCTCCTCAATTTTTGGCTGCACTTCAGTCCCACGCTCCTGATCTTTGGTCACCCGGTGCGGAGGGGAGTGGGCAAGTCGGAGGACCTCCTCGTGGGCCTGCTCCTGAGCCTGGCCAAGGTGGCCATTAACGGGCCCAGGCAGCAGGCGGTAGAGGGGGTCGCTCAGCCCGACTGCCTGCTTCTCTTCCACGGCCACGTTTGCGCCCGGGTGGCCCTGGAGATGGAGCATGCGGTGTCCGCCGGCACACTCGAGGCCTTCCGCGGCCGGTGGGCACTGCAGGGATTGGAGTACTTCATCACCGCAAGGAGCAGTATTTTAAATCAATTTGTTAAGTTTCTGTTAAATTTTTTGTTAATTTACAATCTTTATTTGTTGTGCCCCAATAAAAAGGGGGCACGCGTTTAAGTTTAACAGGCAACAGCTTCTGATAAAAAAAGATTCAGCAATCTCCCACAATGTGATAACTGTTTCTATAGTTTCTATAGTTATATAAAAAGAAAAAGGGTGGCTAAAGTAAATGTTGGTCCCTTAGAGGATGAGACCGGGAAATTAATGGTGGGAAACATGGAGATGGCAAACACGCTGAACAATTATTTTGTATCAGTCTTTATGGTAGAGGACACTAAGAATATCCCAACACTGGACAAACAGGGGGTTCTATGGGGGGAGGAGCTAAATACGATTAAAATCATTAAGGAAGTGGTACTTGGTAAAATAATGGGACTCAAGGCGGATAAATCCCCTGGACCTGATGGCTTACATCCTAGGGTCTTGAGGGAAGTGGCGGTAGGGATTGTGGATGCATTGGTAATAATTTTCCAAAACTCCCTGGACTCAGCAAAGGTCCCAGCAGATTGGAAAACTGCTAATGTTTATTTAAAAAGGGTAGTAGGCAGAAGGCTGGAAACTATAGACCTGTTAGCCTAACATCTGTGGTTGGAAAATTTTAGAGTCCATTATTAAGGAGACAGTAATGGGACATTTGGATAAACATAATTTAATAGGACAAAGTCAGCATGGTTTTATGAAGGGGAAGTCATGTTTGACAAATTTGCTTGAGTTCTTTGAGGAAGTAACATACAGGGTGGATAAAGCGGAACCAGTGGACGTAGTGTATTTAGACTTCCAAAAGGCATTTGACAAGGTGCCACATAAAAGATTATTGCTCAAGATAAAAAAAATCATGGGATTGGGGGTAATATTCTGGCATGGGTGGAGGATTGGCTATCTAACAGAAAGCAGAGAGTTGGGATAAATGGTTCGTTCTCAGACTGGCAATCAGTAACTAGTGGTGTTCCGCAGGGGTCAGTGCTGGGTCCCCAACTCTTTACAATCTATATTAATGATTTGGAGGAGGAGACCGAGTGTAACATATCAAAGTTTGCAGATGATACAAAGATGGGACGGAAAGTAGTGAGTGAGGAGGACATAAAAAACCTGCAAAGGGACATAGACAGGCTAAGTAAGTGGGCAGAGATTTGGCAGATGGAATACAATACTGGAAAGTGTGAGGTTATGCACTTTGGCAGGAAAAATCATGGAGCAAGTTATTATCTTAATGGCAAGGAACTGGAAAGTACTGTGGTACAAAGGGATCTGGGGGTCCTGGTGCACGAAACTCAAAAAGCTAGTATGCAGGTGCAGCAAGTGATCAAGAAGGCCAATGGAATGTTGGCTTTTATTGCAAGGGGGATAGAATATAAAAACAGGGAGGTATTGTTGCAGTTGTACAAGGTATTGGTGAGACCGCACCTGGAATATTGCATACAGTTTTGGTGTCCATACTTAAGAAAAGACATACTTGCTCTCGAGTCAGTACAAAGAAGGTTCACTCGGTTAATCCCGGGGATGAGGGGGTGGACATATGAGGAGAGGTTGAGTAGATTGGGACTCTACTCATTGGAGTTCAGAAGAATGAGAGGCGATCTTATTGAAACATGTAAGATTGTGAAGGGGCTTGATCGGGTGGATGTGGTGAGGATGTTCCCAATGATGGGTGAAACTAGAACTAGGGGGCATAATCTTAGAATAAGGGGCTGCTCTTTCAAAACTGAGATGAGGAGAAACTTCTTCACTCAGCGGGTAGTAGGTCTGTGGAATTTGCTGCCCCAGAAAGCTGTGGAAGCTACATCATTAAATAAATTTAAAACAGTAATAGACAGTTTCTTAGAAGTAAAGGGAATTAGGGGTTACGGGGAGCGGGCAGGAAATTGGACATGAGTCTATGTTCGGAACAATCATGGTCCTGTGGGTAACGGAGCGGGCCCAGGGGCCGTGTAGCCTGGTTCTGCTCCTACTTCTTGTGTTCTAATTATGTGTTAGATTTCAGGAGATGGTTCTATTCCTGTTCCTGGCTGGGGTGGAGATCACCTTTTACAGAAGGTAAGTACTGTAGAAAATATAGGGACAGTGATCTCCTCGGCGAGTTTCGATCGCCTAGATGGGTCAGAGAGGAATTTCCCAGATATTTTTCTCCCAAATTGGCCATTGGGTTTTTTATCTGGTTTTTCGCCTCTCCCGGGAGATCACATGGGTTCGGGAGGGATGTTGAGTGATAGTAGATTTGAGGTTAGGATCAGATCAGCCATGATCTTATTGAATGGTGGAGCAGGCTCGAGGGGCCGATTGGTGTACTCCTGCTCCTATTTCTTATGTTCTTATGTTCTTATGTAAGTGGGGGGCTTCTTTTAACTGGTTTAAGATAATTCACCTGGTCAGGCAGCCTTGCTGCTACACTGTAAACCAATTTCCAATGGACCAATTTTAAAACAGCGGTTTCGAATCGCTACCCCACCTTCCAGTTCTGACTGCAGGACTTATAATTAATGATATTAAAATGGACACGTGGTTTGGATGAGAGAAAAATCAAGTTTTATTAACTAAAAGAAACTATAATCAAATATCAAACTATACCACACGAACACAGTAATTACAGTAAAATTGCTTAAATGGGGGAATGCAGATGGTAAAAATGAGGGGTAAGTGACTACAATGTTGATTAAACAATCTTAGCAATATCCCCTTAATTACCATCCCCCAACTCCTTACTAGGTTACTTTGCTGAGGAGTCAGAAACTCTGCTCACATGTGGTCCAGCAAAGTGAGAGAGAGAGAGAGAGAGAGGCTCACCTGTGGTCCAGCGAAGTGAGAGAGAGAGAGAGAGAGAGAGAGAGAGAGGCTCACCTGTGGTCCAGCGAAGTGAGAGAGAGAGAGAGAGAGAGAGAGGCTTACCTGTGGTCCAGCGAAGTGAGAGAGAGAGAGAGAGAGAGAGAGCTCACCTGTGGTCCAGCGAAGTGAGAGAGAGAGAGAGAGAGAGAGAGGGAGAGGCTCACCTGTGGTCCAGCAAAGTGAGAGAGAGAGAGAGAGAGAGAGAGAGAGGTTCACCTGTGGCCCAGCGAAGTGAGAGAGAGAGAGAGAGAGAGACTCACCTGTGGTCCAGCGAAGTGAGAGAGAGAGAGAGGCTCACCTGTGGTCCAGCGAAGTGAGAGAGAGAGAGAGAGAGTGAGAGAGGCTCACATGTGGTCCAGCGAAGTGAGAGAGAGAGAGAGAGAGAGAGAGAGAGAGGCTCACCTGTGGTCCAGCGAAGTGAGAGAGAGAGAGAGAGAGAGAGAGAGAGAGAGGCTCACATGTGGTCCAGCGAAGTGAGAGAGAGAGAGAGAGCGAGAGGCTCACCTGTGGTCCAGCGAAGTGAGAGAGAGAGAGAGAGAGAGAGGCTCACCTGTGGTCCAGCGAAGTGAGAGAGAGAGAGAGAGAGAGAGAGAGAGAGGCTCACATGTGGTCCAGCGAAGTGAGAGAGAGAGAGAGAGAGGCTCACCTGTGGTCCAGCGAAGTGAGAGAGAGAGAGAGAGAGAGAGAGAGAGGCTCACATGTGGTCCAGCGAAGTGAGAGAGAGAGAGAGAGAGAGAGCTCACCTGTGGTCCAGCGAAGTGAGAGAGAGAGAGAGAGAGAGAGAGAGAGAGAGAGAGCTCACCTGTGGTCCAGCGAAGTGAGAGAGAGAGAGAGAGAGAGCTCACCTGTGGTCCAGCTAAGTGTGAGAGAGAGAGAGAGAGAGAGAGAGAGGCTCACCTGTGGGCCAGCAAAATGAGAGAGAGAGAGAGAGAGAGAGGCTCACCTGTGGGCCAGCAAAGTGAGAGAGAGAGAGAGAGAGAGAGAGTTCACCTATGGTCCCAGGAAGTAAAGAGAGAGTGATAGCTTCTCAGGAGCTATCATATATACCTTGTGAGCCCCCTCCCCCCTGCTGTTTGCCTGTCTGGAAAATTTGCGCCCAAAAAGTTCCAATTCACAAGAGAAATCTGTGATTGGCTAACTCAGTGTTTGGACTGGGTTAGTGTGTCTGCACTGTGGGGCCAAAATGTTCCTGCCCACACCCGGAGATAACCTGGGCTGAGACAAAAGGGAAATACAACTGCTCTATTGTCCAGAATGATAGGTGATTTAAACCCATTCAGTTCTTAAACGGTTGCAGATCAAAGGTCCATTTCAGGGTTTCAGTGTCTCATTGACTGTGAGTGCCTTGAATTGCTGTGTAGACATAGCAGTTACAAATCGATTGTCCTGTGGTCAATTCTCAAGTGGGCAATTGCTTAAGTCAATAAACAACTTCAAGTGCTGAGAGGGAAACTCCCTTTGATTGGCAGGTCTGACTCACAGCCACTGTATCCTCCCACTTATACACACAGGCAACTCGAGCTGCTTGCTGCTCCTTTTGGCCAAGCTTTCTGTGGCCATTTTAAAACCTTTTGTGATTGCCCAAACTCCAGGGAACGACTTTATTAAGATGTACTGTCTCAAGGTGTGTGAATATTTTCCACAGAATTCCTCGACTCCCGTGTTGTCCACGTTCTTTCCATCTCAGAACAGTCTTTTTGTGGTTCTAGGCACATTTTAATACATTGTAGACAAGTCACATCACCCAATTCTTCGTCCACAATGTAGAACAGTATTTTCAATCTTCAGGGAAATAGGGGAAATTTTGCAACCCCTACATTCCGCCCTTTTGATACTCCCAACTTGCTTGTAGTATCAACTCGAAGGCGTGAGCAAAATTTTCAGACCCCCTCACAAACAACCATCCCCTGTATTTACCTAACAGCTATCTGCCACTGATCCCCCAAACCGTCCTTTCCCCGGTAGGCATCTTACAGATACATCAGTTTTCAATAAGGGGTCTCATACCCCTCTACACGCTTGTAAAATTATACAATGTAATCCAAATTTACAAACACATTTTACATTATAACTTATTACAAAATGTTGCAATCTTAGTTACACCATGTAATCAAAATGATCCCAAGCACGGAGAGGGTCCTACGCCTCTGCTCAACTTGGGGCTGTAACACAAAATACAAAAAAACTTGAACAACATGCTTAAATAAACCCCGACCATCATGTGCCAATGATGGGTCGCAAAATTCGAGTGGGTATTGCTCCTCCCACCCGGGCAGTAAATGTACCTTCCACCCCCTTTGATTGTCTTAAACTTTAAAACAGACAGAATGGATTTACAGACCAGCCTGCTCCGCCAGCCCTGAGCCGTTCCCTTGTCCCTGTGTGGAGGTGGGGTACCCCTCATGTTTAAAATTCCCTGGCACAGACCGAGACTGGGGAGTATGGGATCATGACTCCCAGTCCCTCCCCCTCCTGTCTACCCTCGACTGGCTGCAGGAAATGATGGGTGCCTGTGTGGCGGCTCTCCCTGGCCCCACACTGAAACTTGGATCCCAGATCCGGCCACCCACTCATCCTTCCCAGCCACACTTACCCTCTTTGCCCGTGGGCCCCGGGTGAGTTCCTCCCTCCCCCGACCGCACCCACGCGACTCTTGGGTCTCCCCCTCCTCTATACAATCTTTCCCGGGCCATCACCACCCACCCCCGGGGAACGCGTACCTATCAGATAAGGCGCCCGCGCTTCCCCATCATGATTCCTCAACAGCGAGGTCTCCCGCATGTGAACTTCGGTCAGGATAGTGCTGGGTTGGGGGCCATGCCCCACCCAGCTGGGGCCATCTCCTCCCCGTAGGAGGAGTAGGCAAGTTCCTCCGGACCCTGTCCGGTTTTTCCCGAAGGTCGCTGCGGGGTCTCCTGGATTCGTCCAGTGGCGAGGTGATCCCCAACATTCTGTATCCATAACTTCATTCGATGCCCAGCTCGGGCTGGGCGAACATGGCTGCTTCATGCTCCAATCTCCTGCAAAACTTAAAGGGACATGCAGCCAGGTCTCACTGACCTGCTGCCTTAGGTGGAGACATGGTCAGGTCCCTTGACCTCGGACCAAAATACAAACATTTGGCACACATGTAAACTTAAAGGCCTAGAAATTCAGTTGGGCGCGCCAGCCGTTAGCGCCTTAGGGGGAGTAGATCTCGAGCACTAGGCGCTTATCGCCCGGGCGCAGTGCGATCTGCGCCTCTCCCCAACTTCAGGACACATTTAGCGCCGGCGCAAAGTCTTAGCGCGCGCCCTGCTGCGCGCGCAGATCATGACGTCATTTAATAGTGCAACGCCCTTTGTGCGCCCCAAACCGGAACTTCACTCGCGCCGGCCCTTTGTGCGCCAGGCATCCCGAGCGACTGTGAAGTGGAACGGTACACAGGCCAGCCGGGCCGGGGGGAGCGCTAATTAAAGGGCACTTACCCAGCAGTATAAAGGCCAGCCATTTTGCAGCATTCACTCTTGTGCAACGGTTTTTTGGACAGAGACCAAGGAGGAGAGTTTACTGCTTTGGACCAACACTTGGACAGGTATTTTTGGCTCAGGCCTGAGCTTACCAATTGTCTTTGCCTTCATTCAGAGCTCAGTGTTTGCCAACATATAATGGGGGCTGCATTGGGTGGCAACGCTGAATTTCAGCCTTATGCCAGAAGGGCTTACAGACGCCGTGAGAGAGTGGCAGCCCTGGCTAGACGCAGAGGGGGCAACAGGCGTCGCCAACTGAGGCCTTACCCACGCAGGGTATACCGCCCGCAGACCTCCTATCTGACCATGTCTGCCGCGATGTGTGTTAGGAGGCTGCGATTCCGAAGGGAGGTGGTTGCAGACATCTGCCGGCTGCTTCAGAGAGATCTGCAGCCACAGCTGATGCGCAGGACGTCTCTGTCGGTGGCAGTGAAGGTGACGGTGGCTCTCAACTTCTATGCCTCCGGCTCCTTCCAGTCCGCTACTGGGGACATCGCTAACATCTCCCAGTTCGCCGTGCATTGCTGCATCCGCCAGGTGACCGAAGCCCTTTTCAGAAGGAGACATCAATTCATCTCCTTCCCCATGACCCTGGACAAGCAGCAGCAGCGTGCAGTGGGGTTTGCAAGAATAGCGGGCTTCCCCATGGTGCAGGGCGCGATTGACTGCACGCATGTGGCTTTGTGGGCACCTCTTGAGCATGCCGAGGAGTACCGCAACCGGAAGGGCTACCATTCCCTTAATGTACAGCTGGTGTGTGACCACAGGCAGCGCATCCTAGCTGTCAATGCCCGCTTTCCAGGCAGCAGCCACGATGCCTTTATCCTGCGACAGACAACTGTGGCTGACATGTTCCAGGCACAGCCTCCCCCAAGAGGATGGCTTATCGGGGACAAAGGCTATCCTTTGTGTACCTGGCTCATGACCCCGCTCCGCGCGCCCACGACCCCTGCTGAAGAGGCATACAACGAGAGCCATCAAGCGATGAGGAACCTCATAGAACAAACAATCGGCGTGCTCAAGCAACGGTTCCGCTGTCTCGACCGCTCCGGGGGAGCCCTCCAGTATTCGTAGGATCAAGTCTCCCAATTTGTCGTCGTTTGCTGCATGCTGCACAACATGGCTATCCGCAGGACTCAGGCACTGCCACCTCACGTTGGACCACCACCTCAGGAGGAGGAGCAGGAGGAGCATGAGGATGACGAGGACGAGGAGTACCAGCCCAGGAGGGACGCACAAGGTCCAAGGGCCGCCCGTCGTCGGCTTATTGAACGTCACTTCTAGGCCCCCTGTCAGGGAATGGCTTGTGCCAATGATAGAACATGATTGCAGCCGCTCCGCAAGCCCTCAGCCGGTTAAGGCAACAAACACTTCAAAGATCAAACATGGACAATGTGAATAAATAAAATGCTTTATTGTACAAACTCTGGGCCCTTCCCACATGAAAACCAAAAACAGATGAAACCCCCAAAAAACACTCAAACACATTACTCGCTCCCACAACCTGGGGAGGATTAACAAAATAGGGCAACTAAAATGGCCGTCATTCTCGGCCTTCGTCCAAAACAAACATCACATCATCGGCCTTCAAAAAACAAACATCTAATTCTCGGCCTCAAGAAACAAACACAAATGGCCACACATTCGACTATTTGGCCCGCTATGGCGATGCCTTGGCCATCTTTGGGTGGCCCCTGCCCGCCCTGCTGCTCCGCCTCAAAGTAAGGCCATTGGCTGCTGCAAGGCTGGGGGCAGGCTCCTGAGGGGCACATGTCATGATGGCAGATGCCCTTGGGGGTCGGCCTAGTCGAGGTCTGGCCGTCGAGCGGCCGGCTGTTGATTGCTGCAGCTGTGGCTGGCCAGCATCAGTCGCTGCAGCAGCTCCTGGCAGCTCCACTGGGGGAGTGGCAGTGGCGGCTGGAGGAATGGCGGCAAGCTGGCGGATGGCAGGCGCTCGCTGGTCGCCTGAGACACTGGCACTCGCCCGGGCCAGCACTGCAGCATTCGCACCAATCTGCCGAGGGACAGGCCGATGTGCTGCTGCAGCGCGCCGGGTGCCCTGGCGATGCCTGGCTGACACCGCGAGTGTGGCAGCAGTGAGTGCCCGTGTTGACCTGTTCACTGACCGCAGCAGAGCAGCCAGTGACTGGATGGCACCACTAATCACCTGGCCAGTCGCTGACAGATCTGCCCGGTATTCTGCCCGACTGGTGGCCTCTAAGGGCCCGAACTCGGCCACACTCCGAGAGAGCGAATCAATGGATTCAGGCAACCATGCCACTGCCGCCATGAGCTCCGTGTGCCGGCGCTCCGAGTCCGCGGACAAGTCTTCGAGGCGTTCCATCTCCTCGGCGAAGAGCATCTCCTGACTGGAGGCCGGACTCTCCCTCTGGGGAGAAGGCCGCCGAACTGGCCGACCCTTCCTCTGTAGCTGGAGGCACTGGGCCCAGCAATTGGACTCCCCTCCGACGCATCCCCCCTCTGAGGAGAAGGCCGCCGAGCTTCCACCCCCCTCCCGCCCTTCTGCAGCACGCAGGTCCCAGGAGCTCCACTCCCTTCGACACTTCCGCCACGCTGCCCTCCAGGGAAGACGTGTCCCCTACATTGGCCTTGGTGGCCGCGGCTGAGGGTTCCCCTGATGGGCCGCCTTCCTCTTGCTCCTCCTCCTGCTCCTCCTCGGAGGGTCTGTCACTGGCAAGTTGAGGGACCTCCTCTTGACCATCTGAAAGCAGGAAGGCACAAGAGTAGCTTTAGAGTGAGGAGAGGGCGTCAGTGCGGGATGCATGAGTGGTGGCATTCAGCGCATTGGTCGGACAGTGGCAAAGGATGTAGATCTGATGCGCAAGTGGGACGAGAGAGGTGCAAAAGGTGATGTCCTTACCATTGCTGCCCAGAACAGGGTCGGCATCTCCACATGCAACGGGCCCAATCACCCGGCCACCCATGAGGCGCTCCACGCGATGTTGCAGGTCGGTGAGTGGCTGGATATGGGGTCGTCCTCCCCCGGTTGCAGTCCGGCTCTTGCGATTATTCGCCAGCTTGGCCTGCAAGAGAAAGGACGGCCTCTAAGTACAGTGTGTCGCCGTGATCTTGTGTGCACTGCCTCCCATGGTGGAATAGCCTGGCCAGTGTGTTGCCATGATCTGGTGTGCACTGCCTCCCATGGTGGAATAGCCTGGCCAGTGTGTCGCCATGATCTGGTGTGCACTGCCTCCCATGGTGGAATAGCCTGGCCAGTGTGTCGCCATGATCTGGTGTGCAATGCCTCCCATGGTGGAATAGCTTGGCCAGTGTGTTCAGTGCAGAATGTGCAACTGATGCTCATGCCTGTGCCATAGCTGCTGGATGAAGGCTGGCCATTAGAGCTTTCAGGTCCCTTTGCCCATAATGTGAGGTGCACATGCAAGGATGAGGAGGTCATTGGAAAGGGTACTCACCCTGACAATGCGTGTGAGGTCATTTAACTTTTTGCGGCATTGGGCACCGTTCCTGGGGACGTCGCTGTTGGCTGACAGCTTGCTGGCGACATGCCTCCAGGCTCTCCTGTAGACGCGGACCGTCGCCTTCTTCCCATTGTCCGGGTACAAAACATGGCGCCTCTTCTCCACAGCAGCAAGCAGCACACTCAGATTACGCTCTGAGAAGCGCTGCGCACGTTCACGGGCCTTCTCCATGTCTTCAGGCGCTATTTGGGTCCAGCAGCAGTGTTCAGGCCTAGCTGGAGGGCTCCACTATCCAGGGCGTGGCAACAGACACAGTCGACCCTTCCCCCTTAAGAGCTGGCCGGCGCCAGGGTGTCTGCTGTCAGTCACGAGATGGCCGCACCTGCGCTGCGCCCGGCCTCGGCGCTATCGATCACCACCTCCGGCTTAGCGCCCAAAGAGAGGCGTCCAGCAGCAGTTTTAGCGCTCGCCCGAACTAGTAGGGCGAAGCTAATGAATATCGGAGAAGTGGCCTAGATTTGGCGGAGGCCGCAAACTTTAGCGGACGCCCCACTTTAGCGCCCCAAAAGTGGCGTCAATGAATTTCTAGGCCAAACTCTTTAAACTTAAACTTAAAACTAGTGATATCAACAAAACTTAAAATACACCTTAAAAGCACACTATATTCACACCAAAGCTATAAGACAGATGCCGCCCGTCTCCAGATGGCCAGGCTAATCTCTGGCACTGTCGCAGATTGCTGCTGACTGCAGCGAAGCTGGACTGCCTCCTGTCTCTGGTCCCCCGCAGCTTATGGCTGTTGAGTGGGGACCCCTGCCCTTTGGCTTCTCCCCAGTTTGGGAGACTGCCTTACTCCACTGTAAAGTGGGTGACCATTTTTTCTCGGGCTTGCGGACCCACTGAGACCTTCTGAGGGGCGTCTCAGTGGGGGAAACTTTGGCTGGCAGACCCTGAGCCAGGGTCGTAGCCCTAGCTGGCTGGGAACCTTCTCCCCCATGTCCAAAACCTGTTACCAGCCCCCCTGCAAGAGGAATTGCTATCCCTGCCCCCCCAGGGTCCCACATCATGGGGGGAACCATTCTAGAGGCTGGCTGGGAAGCTGGTCCCTTTAAACAGGCGACTGCGCCTGCACGGATCTCCTCCCCTGAGTCCCGCGGCAGAGGCTGTGAAGCCTGTGTCTTCAAACAAGCAGGTGTGCCTGCTCGAAAAAATTGAGGAAGAGCCGCTGTGGTCCCGCAGGCAACCGTGCCTGCGCGAACAATCTTTTCGGAGTCCCTCGGCAGAGGCGGTGAAGCCTCTGTATTCAAACAGGCGGCCGTGCCTGCGCAAACCTCCTCCCCCTTGTCCCACGGCAGAGGCTGTGAAGCCTCTGGCTTCAAACAGGTGATCGCACCTGCGCGGGAAAACAGAAGAGGGGCCGTTAGGGTCCCACAGGCAACTGTGCCTGCGCATCCGATTTATTTGAAAATGGTTGGAAGAACCGCTGAGTCTTCCAAGCAGGCCTGTGCGCCTACGCGTAAAAACTGAGCAGCAGGGATCTTTAAATGGCCGACTACACCTGCGCACTCGGCCTCACTGTGAGCAAGAGCCGCTAAGGGTTCCGGGTTCGCGACTGCGCCTGCGCGAACCCGGTGTTGGGGAACCTTTTCCCTCAGCCGCGCGGCTGCGCCTGCGCAGCCCTCCTGTTGGCAAAATTCTCCCCTCAGGCATGCGACCGCGCCTGCGCGGGAAAACTGAGAAAGAGCCGCTTGGGGTACGGGCTGGGGAACCGCGCCTGCTCGAGCAGTTTCAGTGAATGGAGTGGCAGCAGCCTGCAGATTTCTGATCCCAGGCTGCTGTTTCTCTGTTTCTGAGCCACGTAACCTTTTCAAATTTAAACTTTGGTTTGAATCTAAGCTTTTGCCAAAATTTAGGTCCCACTGGAGTAGGGAAGTGTCCCAATTTGTGGGCTGGACAACTTTTCCCTGGGAACAAGCCACAGTGCCTGGTTTTACCTTCAGTGAACTTGAACTTGTCTGGTGGGCAAACTCATGTTCTCTTACCCGGGTGGCTTTAAATGGGGAATTTTGGACTTGGACCTGCCTTTGGTCTGGGGCCAAAACTATCCCCTGTGTGCCTCCCTTGTCCTGGCTTTCTGCTACTGGACCTGCTCTACAGGGGTCCCAGAACTCTCCTTCCCTGTTCCCTGGCTTAAACAGCTTACTCTGCCCAGGAATGGCTCCTCCCCCCACACAAGCCACCGCAGTTGCCTGTGAACTTGTACCTACTGTGGGCTGAGGATTCCTATTCTCAGGCTCACTCCCAGCTGTCTGGTTGGGGTTGACTTTAAACCCCTTTCTTTCCAGTCCTTGTGGGGAGGCAGAGGTGGGCGAGGGAGCTGCAGCACCACTGATGGCTGCTCCCTTTCCCTGATTGGCCCTCATGAGAGATTTTAACATCTCCAGGACAGACTCGATTGTGTCTGTCTCTGCCTTCTGAGTTGGGGCAGCGGGGTTCCTGGCTGTATCATCTCTCCCAGGCTTTTTACAACCCCTGCGCCAGGGAAATAGGGGAAATTTTGCAACCCCTAAAATAACGACCAGCTAAATCTGTTTTAGGTGTTGGTTGATGGATAAATGTTGGCCAGGACTCCCCTGTTCTTCAAATAATATCATGGGATCGCTTACGTCCACATGAGGGGACATACGGGGTGAGGAGACATCACCTCCCCTCTCGCCTCCCCCGTCCCCTCTCACCCCCCTCCCGTCCCCTCGCAACCCCTCACCATCCTCTCCCCCCCACCTCCCCACCCTCCCACCCTCAACCCCCACCTCCCCACCCTCACCCCCTCCCCACCCTCTACCCACCACCACCACCCTCTCCCCACCACCCCACCTCTCCACCCCTCTACCCTCTCCACCCCCTCTTCTACCCTCCCCCTTTTCTACCCTTTCCCCCTCCACCCTTCCCTCTCCCCCCTTAGCCCACTCCTACCCTCTCCCCCTTTCCCTCACCAACCTCTACCTCCCTACTACCCACTCCTCCCTACCACCCTTCCCCCACCACACTCTCCACCACCCTCTCCCCCTTTTCTACCCTTTCCCCCACCCTCTCCCTCCTCCCCCATCCACCCTCACCCTCTACACTGCCCACCCTTCCCCCCTCTTCTATCCTTTCCCCCCCACCCTCTGCCTCCACCCCAACCCTTTCCCCTCTACCCCCGACCCTTCCATCTCCACCCATCCCCATCTTTCCTCTCTCTACCCCCTCTCTCCTCTCCCTTCCCCCTCCGCCTCTCTCTACCCCCTCCTCTCTCTACCCCCTCTCCTCTCTCTAGTCCCCTCTCCTCTCTCTACCCCCTCCTCTCTCTCTACCCCCTCTCCTCGCTCTGTCCCCCTCCTCTCTCTACCCCCTCCTCTCTCTACCCCCTCCTCCTCTCTCTATCCCTCCTCCTCTCTCTACCCCTCCTCCTCTCTCTATCCCTCCTCCTCTCTCTGTCCCCCACCTCCTCTCTCTGTCCCCCTCCTGCTCTCTGTCCCCCTCCTCTCTCTGTCCCCCTCCTCTCTCTGTCCCCCACCTCCTCTCTCTGTCCCCCTCCTGCTCTCTCTACCCCCCTCCTCCTCTCTCTACCCCCTCCTCCTCTCTCTAGGCACCTCAAAGCACTGGAGAGGTACCACCAACACTGCCTCCACAAGATCCTGCAAATCCATTGGCAGGATATGTGCACCAACATCAGTGTTCTCGCTCAGGCCAACATCCCCAGCATCGAAGCTTTGACCACGTTCGATCAGCTCCATTGGACGGGTCACATCATCCGCATGCCCGATACGAGACTCCCAAAACAAGCGCTCTACTCAGAGCTCTGACACGACAAGAGAGCCCCAGGTGGGCAGAGGAAACGCTTCAAGGACACCCTCAAAGCCTCCTTGAAAAAGTGTAAGATCCCCAACGATTGAAGGCGGATAAATCCCCAGGAGCCTGATAATCTACATCCTAGTGTGCCGGAGCCACCAAAGGACTCAGATTGTTTGTACATAATTCCTTTAACAACATGTTTGCTACAGTCTGAGTCTGTACCTTTATTTATGCTGTTTAACTGTACAGAGTGTGGTTGCTTTAACAGCGCGGTTAAAACGTGATGACGTCATGCCGTTCATCACGTGACCCCCCACTGGCGGGAAAACGTGATGACATCATGACGTCAGCCACAGGACTGCAGGGGCAGTCCTCATGGAGCCTCCAGAGAGACCAGACCTACATTCGATGTTATCCTGCAGTTTATTGTTAAAGCCTGTTCATTTCATTAAAGTTCATTTTGTTTGATCGCCTGAGTAGAACTCAGTCTTTTAGTTAGGAACCCACGTTCCTACACTAGGGTACTTAAGAAAGTGGCCCGAGAAATAGTAGATGCATTGCTGATCATCTTCCTACATTCGATGGAATCTGGAACAGTACCCATGGATTGGAGGGTAGCTAATGTTACCCCACTAATCAAAAAAGGTGGTAGAGAGAAAACGGGGAATTACAGACCGGTAAGCCTGACATCGGTAGTGGGGAAAATGCTAGAGTCCATTATAAAAGATGTAATAGCAAAGTGTTAGATCCGTGTATCTTCATGTTGTGTGTCCTTCACACGGTGGCATAGTGGTTAGCACTGTTGACTCACAGCGCCAGGGACCAGGGTTCGAATCCGGCCTCGGGTGACTGTCGGTGTGGAGTTTGCACATTCTCCCCGTGTTTGCGTGGGTTTTCTCCGGGTGCTCCGGTTTCCTCCCACAGTCCAAAGATGTGTGGGTTAGGATGATTGGCTATGATAAATTGACCCTTAGTGTTAGGGGGATTAAATACGTGGGGTTACGGGGATAGGGTGGGATATGTGTTGGTGTAGGGGTTACGGGGATCGGGTGGGATATGTGTCGGTGCAGGCTCGATGGGCCGAAGTGGCCTCTATCTGCACTGTGGGGTTTCTGTGATTCTGTGAACTAGACAAGAGACTGCAGGGAACAATCAACAGGTGTTTACTGGATGAGGGTTACTCTAAAACTAACTATACAGATCCCTACTCAGGATTTATATACAGGTGTGGTCACTGCCGGTACTGCAGTACACAGGAGCTGTAAAAAGTAGTTCTCCCCTTAAAGGTACATCCACTACAATTCCTCCCCTTTTAGATTAACAGTACCATAACATTCATTTAACAATTAAATATCAACTAATTACAATTAACACTTTTAGCATGCAACATTAACTGAAAATAGTCCATTTATAAATTCAGTCTTTGGGGCGGCTTCCTGATCCTTTCTGGGTAGCGCCTTTCCTGAGTGTCTTGCTCTTGGTGCGGAGGTGATTCTGGCCCCCTGTCGTCGGTTGGGTCATCAGCTTCTGATGCTACTGTTTCTGGGGTAGATGCTACCTGTATATCGGGTCCATCACCAGGTACGCGAGACATGGGGTTGACTCGTTCCTGTGACTCTAGGATCTGGTCAGCATGGCGTCTCACAATGTTCTCCCCAACATCCACTGTGTACATTAGTGGCCCCTGCCGTGTGCATATAGTTCCTGGTTGCCATTTCTCTGTTCGGTAGTCGTGGGCCAAGACTGGTTGCCCTACATTGAAGCTCCTTGTCGGCTTCTCATTGATGTGCTGGAATTGCTTATTCTTAACATCTCTTCGTACATTTGGTCTGAGCAAATCCAGACGAGATCTCAACCTTTGGTTAAAGAACATCATGGCCGGGGTCTGGTTGGTGACTGCATGTGTCGCATTTCTGTAGGCTAACAGGAAATTGTCCACCTTATGCTGCAGTGGAATGTCGTCATCGCACATGGCCTTTACTGCTTTTTTAAAGGTTTGTACGAACCTCTCAGCCAATCCATTTGTGGCTGGATGATACGGGGCGGATGTGTAATGCCTTACCCCATTCCTTTTCATAAATCTTCGAAACTCTTTGGACACAAACTATGGTCCGTTATCAGAGCAAATCTGCTCTGGCAAGCCGTTCCTGGCAAATATGGTCCGTAGGACTGCAATAGTTTTCTCCGTGGTGGTGGAGGACATTTTGATCACCTCAGGCCATTTCGAGTGCGCATCCACGGCTATTAAAAACATTGAGTCCATGAATGGACCAGCAAAATCAATATGCACCCATTGCCATTGGGATGAGGGCACTCCCATGGGTGTAGAGGGGCATGTGGTGGTGCATTTTGGACCTTCTGGCATCCTGAGCAGCTCTTTGTCAGGTCCTCGATTTGCTGATCGATCCCCGGCCACCACACATAAGCCCTGGCAAGGCTTTTCATTTTCACCCCTCCCAGATGGCCTTCGTGAAGCTCATTGAGCACTCTCTCCTTTATCTTGGGTGGAATTACCACTCGGGATCCACACATCAAGGTCCCCTGGCATACTGACAGCTGTTCTCTTCTGGATGAGAATGCTGGCAACAGTGAGTCGCCATGTGTTGGCCATCCCTTCACCGTCAAATCATATACCCGAGACAGTGTCGGGCCATTTCGGGTCTCCTTCTCTATATCTGCGTTAGTTACTGGCAAGCGTTCAATTATAGTCGAATAAAATATTTCGACAGGGTCCACTGCTGGTGCTTCCTCCGCAGTAGGCAGTGGCAGGCGTGATAGCCCATCAGCGTTTCCATGCTGTTTCGTGCCCTTATTCTCGATTTCATATTGGTTCGCCCCTAGAAAAAGGGACCATCTTTGTAGCCGTTGCGCAGTCATCACCAGAACGCCCTTCTTTGGATTAAAGATGGAGACAAGTGGTTGGTGGTCAGTCAGCAAGGTGAACTTCTGCCCGTGCAGATAGTGGTTGAACTTTTTCACTCCCCACACTAGGCTGAGGGCCTCCCTGTCAATCTGGGCGTAGTTACGCTCGGCTGAGGTTAGTGACCGAGACGCAAAGGCTACTGGCCTCTCCAAGCCGTCCGGGAATTTGTGCAACAGCACCGCTCCAATACCATAGGGTGATGCATCACACGCCAACCGAATTGGTAGTGCTGGGTTGAAATGAGCCAACACCTCTTTTGATGTGATCAATTCTTTGCACTCCTGGAAAGCTCGTTTACATTCGTCATCCCACTTCCATGTTATCCCTGTTTGCAGTAGGGTGTTCAGTGGGTGTAGTACTGCAGACAAATTCGGCAAGAACTTATGGTAGTAGTTCACCAGCCCGAGGAACGACCTCAGTTGTGACACATTTTCCGGTGCTGGAGCCTTGACTACTGCCCCAATCTTTTCAGGGGACTTATGTAACCCCTCTTCATCAATAACGTGGCCACAATACGAGATCTGCTTCTGGAAAAACTCGCATTTGAGGCGATTAGCTCGGAGCCCATATTCTTTCAATCTAGTGAGCACCTGCTCCAGGTTGGCGAGGTGATCTCTGTCATTTTCGCCCGTGACCAGGATGTCGTCCAAATAACACTGGGTCCCTGGAATCCCTTGCAGGACTTGATCCATTGCCCTTTGACAAATAGCCGGAGCTGATGCTACCCCGAACACCAGCCGGTTGTATTGGTAGAGACCTTTATGAGTGTTGATCGTGAGGTACTGTTTCGAGGCTTCGTCTACCTCCATTTGCAGATACGCCTGGGCCAGATCAATCTTAGTGAAGCGTTTCCCTCCAGATAGTGAGGCAAAAATATCTTCAATCCGCGGAAGCGGATGTTGTACCGTGTGATGGACTGGGTTCACTGTCACCTTAAAGTCCCCACAGATGCGAACCTTCTTTGGTTCCCCAGGCGTATTACTCAACGACCTCTTCATTACAGGAATGATGGGTGTAGCCCACTCGCTCCAGTCCACGTTGGACAGTACTCCTGAACGTTCCAAACCTTCTAGCTCTGCTTCGACGGCTGGGCGGATCGCATAAGGCACCGGTCTGGCCTTAAAAAACTTTGGGCTTGCATTTTCCTCTATTTTGATCATCGCTGTTATGCCTTTTAGTGTTCCGAGTCCCTCCTGGAACACTTCTTGTGCATCAGTTAGCATTTTTGACAGTCGTCCAGGTGTGACGTCGTCATCCTTTTTGGCATCTACAGTCAGTGCTTGTATGGAATGCCAATCTAGCTGTATCTTCCGGATCCATTCACATCCTAGTAGTGGTGGCCCTCCATCTGGCAATACATATAGGTCCATTTTTGATGTTTCCTTGCCGTTATATATAACGTTCACCCTTATTTTTCCTTTGGGGCAGACTTTTTGCCCCGTGTACGTCTTCAAGACAATCTTTGTATCTCTCAAGGGTATGTGTGAGAATAGCCACTTGTAGTCCCTTCGGTTTATGACTGTTAGGGCTGATCCTGTGTCCAATTCCATTTTCACTTGGACTCTGGCTATCTTGAGCGTGACCCAGATAGTGTGGTGATCCTCCATTTTGATCACATTATGTAGTTTCAGACAACCCAGCTCCTTGCTTCCGGAGTCTGTATCACTTTTCTGTTCATCTGAACTACCCTCCGTCACCTTATGTACCTTCTTGTACTTCTCCTGTGGAGATTTCTTGCTGCTGGTTTTCTTTCCCGACCTGCAGACTCTTGCTATGTGTCCTACTTTTCCACACTGTCTGCACACTTTGTCCTTGAACCAGCAATCATTATGTCGTGTGTTGTTCTGCCGCAGCGATAGCACTTCACTGTTCCGTATGACATTTCATTTGTGCCATATTCTTGCGGTCTCCGTTGTATCTCTGCAGCGCCCCGTGCGGCTGCTTCGTGTGATACTACCATGCTGAAAGCCTTGTCCAGCGTAAGATCCTTTTCTGATAGAAGCCGTTTCTGGGTTCCTTCACTTTGAAGCCCACACACAAACTTGTCCCTTAAAGTATCTGCTAGTCCCGTTCCAAACTGGCAGTGTTTCGATAGCTTGCACATTGATGCGCTATCAATAACTCAAAAGACTGAGATTAAGCGAGTAATTAACAGGCTTTTATTAACAAGAGAATGAAGGTGTGCCTCGAGTGGTCGACCGGTCCAGAATACAAAGGGGCTGTGGAGCAGTCACCTTTATACCTGGATTCGTGGGTGGAGTCAGCCGAGGCATGTACAGGCATGTACACAGTGGAATACAAACAGTGGTTTACCGCACACAGTTCCGTTAAATACTCAGCATTACTTTCATCTTTATGCTGGTTCCTTTTGTGAAACTTAAATCTTTCTGCTATCAGCAGCGGTGTGGGGTTTAAGTGGTCCTGTAGGATTGACACTATGTTTTCAAAATCCTTTTCCACTGGCTTCTCTGGGGTTACTAAGTTTCGCAGTAAGCCATACGTTTTTGCACCCATTGAATTCAACAATACCAGCGCTTTCCTGTCATCTGGCACTTCATTCGCCTTGCAGTACACTTCTATGCGTTCGACATATGTCGCCCAATCTTCGACTTCATTGTCGAACGCTGTGACACTGCCACTCTTCGGCATCCCTGGGTGTGGTTAGACTGGCTCAAAATGGCGTCTCCCGCGCTCTCCCTTCTTCTCCGCTGTGGCTCAAAATGGCGTCTCCCGCGCTTTCCTTTCTTCCCGCGCTCTCCCTTCTTCTCCGCTGTGGCTCAAAATGGCGTCTCCCGCGCTCTCCCTTCTTCTCCGCTGCGGCTCACAATGGCGTCTCCCGCACTCTCGCTTCTTCTCCACTGTGGCTCAAATGGCGTCTCCTGCGCTTTCCTTTCTTCCCCGCTGACGCTGCTCGGCCCTTGAACACCGGCTGCGCTCTGTGCATTTTCCTGCGCGCCTCTCTCTCTCGTTGAAGCTGCTCGGCCCTTGAACACCGGCTACGCTCTGCTCTCTCTCGTTGATGCCGCTCGGTCCTGAACACCGGCTGCGCCCTGTGCGCTTTACCCTCTCTCTTCTCCCGTCGACGCCGCTCGGTCTTGAACACCGGCTGCGCCCTGTGCGCTCTACCCTCTCTCTTCTCCCGTCGACGCTGCTCGGCCTTTTTCTGTGCCGTCGGTCGGCTCTAGCCACTGCTGTCCAGGAAGGGTCTGCGCCATACTTGTTGCCAGCCCGTTTTGCTGGACCACCGTGACTGGAGAACCAAGCCCAGCTCTCAACAGCCTCCTCTGCGATGCTCAAGTCTCCGCTGGATGGTCGACGCCCGTACTTCTGGACTCGGCCTTATTCTTTCACTGTTCTCCAGGAGCGAATCCCTGGGAGGTGATGCAGAGTTGCAGG